>NW_020716374.1:0-1008 GCF_002925995.2 Terrapene triunguis
TTTTAGTTCTGCTGTTTCTCTTTGAAGTCTGTTTCTGAAGTTTTTTTGTTGTTCAATGATAGTGACATTTAAATCTGTAATAGAATGACCAGGGAGATTGAAGTGTCTGTAAGCGAGGACTGGCCTGCCTCCCAAGGTCTGTGAGAGTGAGGGATCATTTTCCAGGATAGGTTGTAGATCGTGGATAATGCGCTGGAGAGGTTTTAGCTGGGGGCTGTATGTGATGACCAGTGGTGTTCTGTTATTGTCCTTGTTGGGCCTGTCCTGTAGTAGGTGATTTCTGGGTACCCGTCTTGCTCTGTCAATCTGTTTCCTCACTTCCCCAGGTGGGTATTGTAGTTTTACGAATGCTTGATAAAGATCTTGTAGGTGTTTGTCTCTGTCTGAAGGGTTGGAGCAAATTCGGTTGTATCTTAGGGCTTGGCTGTAGACAATGGATCGTGTGATGTGTCTTGGATGGAAGCTGGAGGCATGTAGGTACGTATAGCGGTCAGTAGGTTTCCGGTATAGGGTGGTGTTTATGTGACCATCACTTATTTGCACTGTAGTGTCCAGGAAGTGGATCTCTTGTGTGGACTGGTCCTCGCTTACAGACAACCCCCCAACCTGAAGCAAATACTCACCAGCAACTACACACCACACCACACCACACCACACCACACCACACCACAGAAACACCAACCCAGGAACCAATCCCTGTAGCAAACCTCATTGCCTGCTCTGTCCCCATATCCACTCTGGCAACACCATCAGAGGACCCAACCACGTCTGCCACACCATCAAGGGCTCATTCACCTGCACATCCACTAATGTTATATATGCCATCATGTGCCAGCAATGCCCCTCTGCCATGTACATTGGCCAAACCGGACAGTCCCTCCGCAAAAGAATAAATGGACACAAATCGGACATCAGGAATGGTAACATACATAAGCCAGTAAGTGAACACTTCAATCTCCCCGGTCATTCTATTACAGATTTAAAAGTCACTATCATTGAACAAAAAAA
>NW_020716375.1:0-1049 GCF_002925995.2 Terrapene triunguis
TTTTAGTTCTGCTGTTTCTCTTTGAAGTCTGTTTCTGAAGTTTTTTTTGTTCAATGATAGTGACTTTTAAATCTGTAATAGAATGACCGGGGAGATTGAAGTGTTCACTTACTGGCTTATGTATGTTACCATTCCTGATGTCCGATTTGTGTCCATTTATTCTTTTGCGGAGGGACTGTCCGGTTTGGCCAATGTACATGGCAGAGGGGCATTGCTGGCACATGATGGCATATATAACATTAGTGGATGTGCAGGTGAATGAGCCCTTGATGGTGTGGCAGATGTGGTTGGGTCCTCTGATGGTGTTGCCAGAGTGGATATGGGGACAGAGCAGGCAATGAGGTTTGCTACAGGGATTGGTTCCTGGGTTGGTGTTTCTGTGGTGTGGTGTGGTGTGGTGTGGTGTGGTGTGGTGTGTAGTTGCTGGTGAGTATTTGCTTCAGGTTGGGGGGTTGTCTGTAAGCGAGGACCAGTCCACACAAGAGATCCACTTCCTGGACACTACAGTGCAAATAAGTGATGGTCACATAAACACCACCCTATACCGGAAACCTACTGACCGCTATACGTACCTACATGCCTCCAGCTTCCATCCAAGACACATCACACGATCCATTGTCTACAGCCAAGCCCTAAGATACAACCGAATTTGCTCCAACCCTTCAGACAGAGACAAACACCTACAAGATCTTTATCAAGCATTTGTAAAACTACAATACCCACCTGGGGAAGTGAGGAAACAGATTGACAGAGCAAGACGGGTACCCAGAAATCACCTACTACAGGACAGACCCAACAAGGACAATAACAGAACACCACTGGTCATCACATACAGCCCCCAGCTAAAACCTCTCCAGCGCATTATCCACGATCTACAACCTATCCTGGAAAATGATCCCTCACTCTCACAGACCTTGGGAGGCAGGCCAGTCCTCGCTTACAGACACTTCAATCTCCCTGGTCATTCTATTACAGATTTAAATGTCACTATCATTGAACAACAAAAAAACTTCAGAAACAGACTTCAAAGAGAAACAGCAGAACTAAAA
>NW_020716376.1:0-1171 GCF_002925995.2 Terrapene triunguis
TCACCATGTGGGTTGGGGAACAGCCCAGAGACCTTCCCCTCTGGAAGAACCCACAGTCCAGGTCAATTGGGAGGTTTGGGGGGAACCCGGGCCCGCCCTCTACTCCGGGTTCCAGCCCAGGGCCCTGTGGACTGCAGCTGTCTATAGTGCCTCCTGTAACATCTGCATGACAGTTACAACTCCCTGGGCTACTTCCCCATGGCATCCTCCAAACACCTTCCTTATTCTCACCACAGGACCTTCCTCCTGGTGTCTGATAACGCTTGTGCTCCTCAGTCCTCCAGCAGCACACCCTCTCACTCTCAGCTCCTTACACCTCTTGCTCCCAGCTCCTCACACTCACACCACAAACTGAAGTGAGCTCCTTTTTAAAGCCCAGGTGCCCTGATTAGCCTGCCTTAATTGATTCTAGCAGTTTCTTCTTAATTGGCTCCAGGTGTCCTAATTAGCCTGCTTGCCTTAACTGGTTCTAGCAGGTTCCTGATTACTCTAGTGCAGCCCCTGCTCTGGTCACTCAGGGAACAGAAAACTACTCATCCAGTGACCAGTATATTTGCCCTCTGCCAGACTCCTGTACCCCACTGGTCTGGGTCTGTCACAGTAGCTACACATGTCAGTGAAAGGCTCTGGCAGTGGGAAGGCATCAGAGAAAGGCTCCAGCAGCTCCCCACTGCTGAAGCTTTTCATTGAGGCAAGAAAAGGCTCTGGCAGGAGGGAAGCAGCGGGGAAAAGCTGAGCCTTTCCCTGCAGCCTCCCAGTTGTTCTTTTGAATGGCTTGGGTAGGTAGCAACGATTACAAATTTATATCTAGATTTGATAGCCAGCACATTGCCACGGCAGTGAACTGATGAATGTCCTTCAGGCCCCCAGCAAAAGAACGCAGGCGACACTCAGATATGTTTGTGCCTAGTGATTACAGTCACATACAGTGCTTGCTTCGTTTTCCATTTAAAGAATGTTTGACCTTGCCAGAGGATGTTGTGAAGGCCAAGACTATTACAGCGTTCAAAAAAGAGGGCAGCCCAGGGGTAGGCCAAGGCAGCAGGTCCAAACCCAACCTTGCCAGTGATTATCTGGGGCGCTGCCCCCTGGCAGTAACCCCTCAGTCTTAGGGTCACCCCTCTCCGGGGAATCCCCACCCACTATTCCCACCTCGCCTCAGTATAAGGCT
>NW_020716377.1:0-1017 GCF_002925995.2 Terrapene triunguis
ATGGATCGTGTGATGTGTCTTGGATGGAAGCTGGAGGCATGTAGGTACGTATAGCGGTCAGTAGGTTTCCGGTATAGGGTGGTGTTTATATGACCATCACTTATTTGCAACAGGAGGCTGCCAGGCAACTCTCCAAGACCACATTCCACAGGCCACTATCCTCTGATCCCACTGAGGAATACCAAAAGAAACTACACCATCTGCTCAAGAAATTCCCAGCTACAGTATGGGAACAAATCTACATGGACACACCCCCAGAACCCCGACCAGGGGTATTCTATCTGCTACCCAAGATCCATAAACCTGGAAACCCTGGATGCCCCATCATCTCAGGCATTGGCACTCTTACAGCAGGATTATCTGGCTCTTTGGACTCTCTCCTCAGACCCTACGCTACCAGCACTCCCAGCTATCTTCGAGACACCACCGACTTCCTGAGGAAACTACAATGCATTGGTGTTCTTCCTGAAAACACCATCCTGGCCACCATGAATGAAGAAGCACTTTACACCAATATTCCACATGAGGATGGACTACAAGCTGTCAGGAACAGTATCCCTGATGAGGCCACAGCACATCTGGTGGCTGAGCTTTGTGACTTTGTCCTCACCCACAACCACTTCAGATTTGGGGACAACTTATACCTTCAAGTCAGTGGCACTGCTATGGGTACCCGCATGGCCCCACAGTATGCCAACATTTTTATGGCTGACTTAGAACAACGCTTCCTCAGCTCTCGTCCCCTAGTGCCCCTCCTCTACTTGCGCTACATTGATGACATCTTCATCATATGGACCCATGGAAAGGAGGCCCTTGAAGAATTCCACTTGGACTTCAACAATTTCCACCCCACCATCCACCTCAGCCTGGACCAGTCCACACAAGAGATCCACTTCCTGGACACTACGTACAAATAAGTGATGGTCACATAAACACCACCCTATACCGGAAACCTACTGACGGCTATACATACCTACATGCCTCCAGCTTCCATCCAAGACACATCACACGATCCAT
>NW_020716378.1:0-1017 GCF_002925995.2 Terrapene triunguis
ATGGATCGTGTGATGTGTCTTGGATGGAAGCTGGAGGCATGTAGGTATGTATAGCCGTCAGTAGGTTTCCGGTATAGGGTGGTGTTTATGTGACCATCACTTATTTGTACGTAGTGTCCAGGAAGTGGATCTCTTGTGTGGACTGGTCCAGGCTGAGGTGGATGGTGGGGTGGAAATTGTTGAAGTCCAAGTGGAATTCTTCAAGGGCCTCCTTTCCATGGGTCCATATGATCAAGATGTCATCAATGTAGCGCAAGTAGAGGAGGGGCACTAGGGGACGAGAGCTGAGGAAGCGTTGTTCTAAGTCAGCCATAAAAATGTTGGCATACTGTGGGGCCATGCGGGTACCCATAGCAGTGCCACTGACTTGAAGGTATAAGTTGTCCCCAAATCTGAAGTGGTTATGGGTGAGGACAAAGTCACAAAGCTCAGCCACCAGATGTGCTGTGGCCTCATCAGGGATACTGTTCCTGACAGCTTGTAGTCCATCCTCATGTGGAATATTGGTGTAAAGTGCTTCTTCATTCATGGTGGCCAGGATGGTGTTTTCAGGAAGAACACCAATGCATTGTAGTTTCCTCAGGAAGTCGGTGGTGTCTCGAAGATAGCTGGGAGTGCTGGTAGCGTAGGGTCTGAGGAGAGAGTCCAAAGAGCCAGATAATCCTGCTGTAAGAGTGCCAATGCCTGAGATGATGGGGCATCCAGGGTTTCCAGGTTTATGGATCTTGGGTAGCAGATAGAATACCCCTGGTCGGGGTTCTGGGGGTGTGTCCATGTAGATTTGTTCCCATACTGTAGCTGGGAATTTCTTGAGCAGATGGTGTAGTTTCTTTTGGTATTCCTCAGTGGGATCAGAGGATAGTGGCCTGTGGAATGTGGTCTTGGAGAGTTGCCTGGCAGCCTCCTGTTGCAAATAAGTGATGGTCATATAAACACCACCCTATACCGGAAACCTACTGACCGCTATACGTACCTACATGCCTCCAGCTTCCATCCAAGACACATCACACGATCCAT
>NW_020716379.1:0-1267 GCF_002925995.2 Terrapene triunguis
GCACTTGTTATCTGGTCACCCTACACTGACCTCATCTGGAGTGCTGCATGCTTGGGTCCAAAATGTGCCAAGCTGGGCACCCAAAAATTGAGCTACCCCAAATCAGTGGCTACTTTGGAAATGTTTTGCCCTAGTGACTGGGAGAGCCTGGCTATCCTCTAGGTACAAACCTGGTGGGCCAGGTTCTGATACCCTGACTCAGACTGAGTAGCACCTTACTCTCCAAGTGGTCCCATTGACTTCGCAGAGTGACCTACTATTCACCCTGAGTAAGGATAGCAGAAACTAGCCCTACCAGCATAAGCATTCCAGAAAAAAAAAGTTTAGGACATGCACTACTCTGCTACTTTCAATGAAGATCTCTGCAAAAATAATCGAAGGAGGGCTCCAGATGAAAAGGTTTCCCCCTCTTTAAAATTCCAGGCATTGTTCATTAGTTAGCATGTTCACAGAGCCATCTGCACAAACTAATAGATATGTTGTGTTCAAGTCACGGAGAACAGCGCGGCAGAGAGAGAGAGAGAGCAGAATCGCTCGCTTTTCCTTTCAGTGGGACTGAAAGCTGTACTTAGCAAAGCCAATTCTTTGGGTCCTTTTAATAAAATGACAGTAATTTGACAGTAATAAACATTAGGCTGTCACTATAATGCAGCAGTTTGCAAATAACATTGACATTATCTTATGCTTGGTGTCAGACTGTGGGGCCCCTTTATCAGCTGATTAATGGGAAAATTGGATAAAATCCTTTCAATCTGACAAAAGCAGCTAAGATTGCATTAGGATGAGGCGTCTTTTTCCCTCTGTTCCTTTTAAACAGTGGCGCTTGTTTTGCTTGTTTGGCTGTCGTTTTTTATTTATTTATTTTATTTTAATTTGGGCTTTTATGCCAGGCTGCCACGTGTTAAACATAAATGGTTACATCACCCAACGTCCTGAAAGCCTCCAGAAGGGTCATTTTGAGTCAAAAGCAGAAGTTTTTCTTTGTTCCCTAGAAAGATCATTTCTGAAACAAATAAGGGGTTAAGAGAATCTCCAGCTTTAACTCCTGGCTTCTTCCCTTCCATAGAGCCCAGCCATTTCTACATGCTAGAGATAGCTTTACACCAATGAGCCGTCTTCCCTGACTCGTTCCAGGGAATTACTAAAGCAGAAATTCACTAGTGTTCATTTGCCATACTAAGGACTTTGCCACAGCTGCTCATTACCATAAACCAGTCAGTCTGTCATTACAAAGTTCTAATCCCCATGTCCTCCTCAATTATCCATT
>NW_020716380.1:0-1027 GCF_002925995.2 Terrapene triunguis
TCTGAATCACTTGTCCCCAAGCTGCAAGTTTACCCAAAAACAGCTCACAGGAGTGTGCTTGTCTTTAGCACTCAGATGCCCAACTCCCAATGGGGTCTAAACCCAGATAAATCCGTTTTACCCTGCATAAAGCTTATGCAGGGCAAACTCATAAATTGTTCGCCCTCTATAACACTGATAGAGAGATATGCACAGCTGTTTGCTCCCCCAGGTATTAATACATACTCTGAGTAAATTACTAAATAAAAAGTGATTTTATTAAATACAGACAGTAGGATTTAAGTGGTTCAAAGTAGCAACAGACAGAACAAAGTAAGTCACAAGCAAAATAAAATAAAATGCGCAAATCTATGCCTAATCAAACTAAATACAGATAATCTCACCCTCAGAGATGCTTCAGTAAGTTTTTCTCAGACTGGACACCTTCCAGGCCTGGGCACAATTCTTTCCCCTGGTACAGCTTTTGTTCCAGCTTAGGTGTTATCTAGGGGCTTCTCCATGATGGCTCCTCCCTCTTCTCTTCCACCCCTTTATATATCTTTTGCATAAGGCGGGAACCCTTTGTCTCTCTGGGTTTCCACCCCCCCTCACTGGAAAAGCACCAGGTTAAAGATGGATTCCAGTTCAGGTGACATAATCACATGTCACTGCAAGACTTCATTACTCACTTGCCAGCACACACATATACAGGAAGACTCACAGGTAAACACAGTCATCTGCAGACAATGGTCCTTGTTAATGGGAGTCATCAAGATTCCAAACCATCCTTAATGGCCCACACTCTACATAATTACAATAGGCCCTCAGAGTTATGTTTTATATTTCTAGTTTTAGATACAAGAGTGGTACATTTATACAAATCAGATGATCATACTCAGTAGATTATGCACTTTGTAATGATACCTTACAAGAGACCTTTTGCACGGAGCATATCCCAGTTGCATTATATTCACTTATTACAGTATTTTCTCTAAATTTATCCCAGTTACATTATATTGACTTATTATTATATTTTTATAAAACCATG
>NW_020716381.1:0-1293 GCF_002925995.2 Terrapene triunguis
CTCGCGGCACTGCTTTGCATCATCCGGGCATTGCGATCTCAACCCATTATTCCAATAGGCGTGGTGTTCATAGTGCTCATAATTGCCGCGGTGATCTGAGCGGGCTCCATGATCCCAGTGCTGGCTATGGCGTCTGGTCTGAAAAAAGGCGAGACATCACAGTCTATATGTATTATGTGTGCTGCCAACCCTGACATAACAACATCCTCCCCATACTCTGTATGTTCCCCCAATGACCGACAACTGACTCCTCAAATCTTTTGTACCGTTTATTTTTAAATATTCTATAATAAAATTTATATCTGACGGACCAGGGGAGGGAGAGGGGGAGGGAGGGAGGGGCGAGTGACGACATGGCGTACAGGTACAGGGAATTAAAATCAAGAAAGGTGGCTTTGCATCAGGGAGAAACACAAACAACTGTCACACAGAATGCCCCCCCCCCCAAAGATTGAACTCAAAAGCCTGGGTTTAGCAGGAGGGAGGGGGGAAGCAAATGAATGGAGAATAAATCTATTTTTTACATCTTAAGACGACGGTGCAGCATGACTGATAGCCCTTGGCATTTTCTGGGTGCTTGGCAGCAAATACTGGGCGCTTGGCAGTTAGCCTTCAGGTCTATTGCACCATCTGATACCCACTGCAGTACGACAATGATGGATACCAATCGTAATATGCTATCTACTGCCCAAAAGGCAAGGGGTTGCTGCTGTGTAGCAATCTAGCCCCACGTCTGCCAGCCCCATGTCTGCCAGCACCCAGATCGCCATCGGCCTCTTCTGGGTGCTTAGCAGACAATACTGGGCACTTGGCAGAAAATAGCATACTACGACTGATAACCATCATTGTCTGCCCGGGTGCCCATGATTGACAGCCGCTGCAGTACGACGACGACGGATACCAGTCGTAATAAACCATCTTCTACCAAAAGGCAAGGGGCTGGTGCAATGCAGCACCACGGCTGCCAGCCCCACAGCTGCCTGCACCCAGATCGCCAATGAAGGCTACCAGTCATGCTGCACCGTCTACCGCCAAAAGGCAGTAAGCTGCTGCTGCTGTTTAGCAATGCAGTCCCACGTTTGCCGGCACCCGGAAGAGATATGGTGACGGTAAGCTGAGCTGAGCGGGCTCAATGCTTGGCGTGGTATGTTGTCTGCACAGGTAACCCAGGTAAAAAGGCGCGAATCTATTGTCTGCCGTTGCTGTGACGGCGGGGGAGGGGCCTGACGCAATGTACCCAGAACCCCTCGCGGCACTGCTTTGCATCATCCGGGCATTGCGATCTCAACCCAT
>NW_020716382.1:0-2515 GCF_002925995.2 Terrapene triunguis
TTCGTCCTTTCTGTATGGTGACGGTCTGGACTATGGCAATAGGGTTGGGGATCACACCCTGGGGACGGTACACACCCATTCCATCAATTATAAAGTGGACTTGGACGTTGGAGGTAGGTCTCTTGGTGATGTTTCTTTCTCTCTCTCTGTGCCTATCACTTATTACGTGCTACAGGCAGTCCTCGGACTTAGGACACAATTGGTTCCTGAAAATTGCGTCGTAAGTCGAAACGTCCTAACTTGGAACCGCAATCCACTCTATTGCGGGACCGAGCATCCTAAAGTTGAAACTAATTGTCGTAAGTCGAATCAGGGTGTCCATTCAGAAACGTAAGTGCTGTTCGTTGTAAGTCGAAGGTGGTAAAATCGAGGACTGCCTGTATTCTGTCGAACTGCAGGAGTGGGGGCTGCCCCAAGATGCAGAACTCTTGCAGATGGCCAGCAGCAGCTTCCCTGGTCACTTTCTTACCCTTAGAGCTCTTTGCAACGTTATTTATTGACTTATTCAAATGAAGAGTCAGGGAACGTCACAAACCCCGGGAGCCATGCGAATCCCAGCAAGAGGCAGCTGGTCCAGGGAAAACGGGCAAGGTAGCAGTTTGGAAATGTGTGTATTTTTCTTACACCCGTCAGTTGCCAGGCATAGGGTGGGAGCCAGGGTCTTGCTAGTTCTAACCGCTGCCTCTCCCTGTGACCTTGGGGTTGTCACCGTTCCCCAGCGTGCCTCAGTTTCCCCAGTGTAAAGCAGAGATACCAGCGACTGTGGATTAGCTGATTAGCTTGTGCAGTGCTAAGCATGTACTGATCTCTGGGAACGTTTGTGGTTCAGGTCCCAAGACTCGGACCCCAAACTGGCCTCCTTGCGGCTGCGGAATTCCTCTTGCTTTGACGCAGCCAGGCATGTTTTCCAGCGGCAGTTCCCCTGGGGGGTTATTTGAGAGTTATATAACGTCCTACACACCAGGGTGGTTTGGTGCGACTGCGCGCGCCATCTGCTGGCTGAAACAATTGGTGTCGTCTAAGTGTCTATGCTCAGGGGTCACTGTAGCCCCATTTGTCTCAATGGGGCTAAGAGACCAGGTCGCAGTTTTCTTGTCGGAAGGTCGGTCTGTTGGGCTGCAACTCAGCAAGGCGTCAGTTCAGCAGGGACTCTGGGAAAGCACCCGGGGAGCAGCAGCATTGGGGGGAGGGTCTTTAAAGTAAAACCTCTTCTGCAAAAAGGGAACAGTAAAAAAGAGACACTTTGCACCCCCCCAGCCAGATATGGCACCGGTAGGAGCTGGATCCCCTGCCTACCCTCCATCCCACAAGGACCTGCTTCATGTTAGCAACCCAGACATGCTGACTCCTGGAATTGTGTGTGTGTGTGGGGGGAATGGAGGCCTTGTCTGTTAGAGATGTTACCCCAATGCAAACCCGAGCATAGGCCCCTGACGTCAGCTGTGCTTCATGGCTCCATTAGAGGACTGCACCTCTGTCGATTCCCTTTGTGTAGGCAAGGCTGGAGAGTGCGCATTAACATCCAAATCCTCACCTAGTGCCTAGCTCCTTCCGCCACATTCGCTGTGTCCCTAGGCTCTAGTCTTTGTCCCAAACGAGCGTTGGTTAGTCCAGAGACACAGTCAAGATGAAACCCTTTTCAGAGATAACAATACCACCACCCTGCTTACCAAGGAAATGCAAGAGCAAATCAGACTGAGAACCAGAACCTAGCCGCAGTGTAGAGCGTTCACGAGAACGGAGCCCCAGGAGCAGTCCAAGTTCAGTGACTTGGGAAGGGATGAAATTCTGCACTATAGCAAAATCTCTCCAGCCTTTTGAAGATTTGGTTTCACCCCCTACTGAGGCTGAGTACTTAGATCACAACTTTTACAGGCAGCCTCTGGAAGTTGGTCTGAACAAACACGTAATGGCGCCTGTTCTGTAACGGGTCGTCTGTATATCAGTTACGCTGTAACACAGAGCATGCTGGACGGGCTGATAGTGAAGACCTGCCCTTTCTGGTCCCCACAAACTTCATATCTCCTCCTCCCACCTCGCCTCCACATCTCATGTTTCCTGTACTTAACCCATTCAGCTGCAGCTTAAACAGGCTGCCTGTAGCTGGGAACACCACTCTGGAAGTGGCTCCTGAAGCCTCACAGTCTCCTCTGGCTTCGTGGCTGCAGCAACATGAACCTGAAAACTGTCCTCATCCTCCTGGTCCTGGCGCTAGCCACAATCTTCGCTTTGGTTTGTGTGTTGCTGACGAGAGGAGTGAAACCAGCCAGCTGTGAGCCGCAGAGCCTGAGCAGCCAGGGGGGAGAGCACAGTGATCAGAGCCTGGTCTTCGCTGATCTGACGCCGGAAGAAATGGGGCAAGTGGTGAGGTACCTGCAGCGCAGCCTTGGGGTGCCATTGGTAGACGCCTATAATGCAAACCCCTCCGATAACTGCATTTACTACATCGATGTGCAGCTCCCCACCAAGGCAGAGGTGCTGGGGTTCTTGGATCGTGGGGGCAGGCGACCCCCCC
>NW_020716383.1:0-1518 GCF_002925995.2 Terrapene triunguis
GGTGGGGGGGGAGGGGTGAAGTGATCATCCCAGAGAATTGGGGGGGGTGGGGAGTTAGTTGGGTTTGTGCTGCATGTTAACCCGGAAACCGCAGCCCCTCCTTTTACATTGCAAACCCATTTTAAATGGCCAACCCAACGGGTGCTTGGTATGGGAAATGAGAGCGCTACTCTTTGAAACCATTCCCACATGTTAAGAAGGTTAAAAAAGCCAAAAGACTGTGTCTTACCATGGCTGCCTGCAAGCTGAATTCTGTTGCCTGGCACTGCGTGAGTGATCTCTCACAACAAACCGGCAGGCCCTCAATATAAGAGGAAAAATGCGACCTTGTAACGAAAGCACATGTGCTGTGTAATGTGAACAGCAAAATTTAACGTGAAAGAGTGTACCCATTGTTCTCTAAAATGTGTCTTTTTTAACCACCTCTCCCTTCTCCTCCACCAGCTGCAAATGTTTCTCCTTCACAGAGGCTAGTGAAGATTAGAAGGAGAAAATGGAGGACGCGGGATGATATGTTCACGGAGCTCCAGATGTCCTCCCACGCTGACAGAGCACAGCAGAATGCATGGAGGCAGTCAATGTCAGACTACAGAAAAGCACAGTATGAACGAGAGGAGAGGTGGCGGGCTGAATCGCGGGATGAACAGAGCAAGTGGCGGGCTGAAGATGATAGGTGGCGTCAGCTTGCAGACAGAAGGCAAGAGTCGATGCTCCGGCTGCTGGAGCATCAAACTAATATGCTCCAGCGTATGGTTGAGCTGCAGGAAAGGCAGCAGGAGCAGAGACCGCCGCTACAGCCCCTGTGTAACCAACAGCCCTCCTCCCCAAGTTCCATAGCCTCCTCACCCAGACGCCCAAGAACACTGTGCGGGGGACTCCGGCCACCCTGTCACTCCACCCCAGATGATTGCCTGAGCATCAGAAGGCTGGCCTTCAATAAGAGTTAAAGTTTTAAACTGCAGTGTGTCCTTTTCCTTCCCTCCTCCCGCACCCATTCCGGGCTACCTTGGCAATTATCCCCCTAGTTGTGTGATGAATTAATAAAGAATGCATGAATGTGAAGTAACAATGACTTTATTCCCTCTGCAAGCGGTGCTCGAAGCGGGGAGGGGAGGGTGGGGTGGTTGGTTTACAGGGAAGTAGAGTGAACCGGGTGGGGGGGGGAGCGGAGGGTTCATCAAGGAGAAACAAACAGAAGTTTCACACCGTAGCCTGGCCAGTCACAAAACTGGTTTTCAAAGCTTCTCTGATGCGCACCGCGCCCTGCTGTGCTCTTCTAACCGCCCTGGTGTCTGAATGCGCGTAATCAGCGGCCAGGCGATTTGCCTCAACCTCCCACCCCGCCATAAATGTCTCCCTTTTACTCTCACAGATATTGTGGAGCGCACAGCAAGCAGCAATAACAATGGGGATATTCTTTTCGCTAAGGTCTGAGCGAATCAGTAAGCTGCACCAGCGCGCTTTTAAACGTCCAAATGCACATTCCACCACCATTCGGCACTTGCTCAGCCTGTAGTT
>NW_020716384.1:0-658 GCF_002925995.2 Terrapene triunguis
ACTTTTTTGGAAAACACATTCCAGAAAGGCATCTAGTCTTCATTCAATGACATCAAGAGATGGAGAATCCACCACTTTCCCTTTTAGTGAGTGCCAGGGGGCTCCATTTCCCCTTCCACTAGCTCCCCATTTACAGAGAGCCAGAGCAGTACCTGCAGCAGGGAGCGGGAGTTGCTCATGGCCTCAGAGGCACAGCCCCTGCAGTGTCTCAGGCACCTGGCCCAAGTGCCGGATGATGCGGAGCTGGTGCATCACTTTGGCAGTGACGTCCTCCTGCTGCAAGGGAATGAGAACCCGTCAGAGACTCAAACGCCCCGAGGAATCAGGGGGAATTAAGGGCACCTGGAACCAGCAGTATTTCCACCCAGCACCTGCCCACTACTGAGGGATGAATTCACCTCCTGAACCCCAGAATGGAGTCTTCTTGTCCTTTCTAGTAACCTCCAGTGCCAACCCCCCTCCTTGTAGGGTGAGCTCCTGCTACCTCCCGCTCAGTGCCCTTGACAGCTGTTCCACCTCCAAACCACAGCTCAAGTTATCAGAACCCTCTTCTCCACCCCCACTCAGGTTGGGCAGGGAGGCGGCTCTAGCAGGGGGGGCAGGAGGGATTCTGGCAGCAGTGAAGTGGGTTGCGGGGAGGTTGAGATCTTGCCCCAAG
>NW_020716384.1:758-1032 GCF_002925995.2 Terrapene triunguis
TCAGTGGAGTCCAAGCACTATTTCAACCCCACAGTTTTGGATGAACTTCCCACAAGGGGAGGTGAAGAGCACCTCCAGCAACACACACACACACACCACTCCTGGTGGTGGGAGGGGAACAGGAGAAAGGAGAAAAGAAGTAAGAGATGAAGAGAAAGGAAGGAGGGATGGAGGAAAAGGTAAAAGGAAAAGGACAAACCCTAATGTCCCCAGTGATTCCACGGGAGAAAATCCCAGTTGGGCTATAAAATTCTGCCACCTTGAACTAGTGTTT
>NW_020716385.1:0-2307 GCF_002925995.2 Terrapene triunguis
ATATGCCTTGAGACTCAGCAAAGTATGCAGGGACTGGCCCATGTGACAAGGAAACCTACCTTAGTGAGTTTAGAGCATGTAGGTATGCGGTGAGAAAGGCCAAAAGCCGTGTAGAGTTGGACCTTGCAAGGGGAATTAAATCCAACAGTAAGAGGTTTTATAGCCATATAAATAAGAAGAAAACAAAGAAAGAGGAAGTGGGACCACTGAAGAATGTGGATGGAGTGGAAATTAAGAATAATCTAGGCATGGCACAATATCTAAATGAATATTTTGCTTCGGTCTTTAATAAGGCTAATGCAGGGTTTAGGAATAGAGGGAGTAGGACAGAGGGGAATAGAGGAGGGGGGATAGACATTACAGTATCAGAAGTGGAGGCCAAACTTGACCAGCTAAACTGGACTAAATCGGGCGGACCGGATGATCTTCATCCTAGAATATTGAAGGAACTGGCGCGAGAAATTGCGAGCCCCTTGGCGACAATTTTTAATGAATCTGTAAACTCGGGGGTGGTACCGTTGGACTGGAGAATAGCTAATGTGGTTCCTATTTTCAAGAAGGGGAAAAAAAGTGACCCGGATAACTACAGGCCTGTTAGTTTAACTTCTGTAGTATGTAAGGTCTTGGAAAAAATTTTGAAGGAGAAAGTAGTTAAGGACCTTGAGGTGAATGGCAATTGGGACAAATTACAACATGGGTTTACGAAAGGCAGGTCGTGCCAAACCAACCTGATCTCCTTCTTTGAGAAAGTAACAGACCTTCTAGATAAAGGAAATGCGGTGGATCTAATATACCTCGATTTTAGTAAAGCGTTTGATACGGTTCCGCATGAGGAATTATTGGTTAAATTGGATAAGATGGGGATCGATAGGAAAATCCAGAGGTGGATAGGGAACTGGTTAAAGGGGAAACTGCAGCGGGTAGTACTGAAAGGTGAACTGTCAGATTGGAGGGAGGTCACAAGTGGGGTTCCTCAAGGTTCGGTTCTGGGTCCGATTTTATTTAATCTATTCGTTACTGACCTCGGAACCAAATGTAGGAGTGGGCTGATAAAGTTTGCGGATGACACAAAGTTGGGAGGCATTGCCAACTCGGAGAAGGATCGGGATATTCTGCAGGGAGACTTGGATGACCTTGTAAATTGGAGTATTAGTAATAGGATGAGATTTAATAGTGAGAAGTGTAAGGTGATGCGTTTAGGGATGACTAATAAGAATTTCAGTTATAAGCTAGGGACGCATAGGTTAGAAGTGACTGAGGAGGAGAAGGACCTCGGAGTCCTGGTTGATCGCAGGATGACTATGAGTCGGCAATGCGACGTGGCTGTGAAAAAAGCTAATGCGATCTTGGGATGCATAAGGCGAGGTATTTCTAGTAGGGACAGGGAGGTGCTGCTTCCGTTATACAAGGCGCTGGTGAGACCTCACTTGGAGTACTGTGTGCAGTTCTGGTCTCCTATGTTTAAAAGGGATGAACTGAAACTGGAACGGGTACAGAGAAGGGCAACTAGGATGATCCGAGGAATGGAAAACCTTTCCTATGAAAGGAGACTAGAGGAGCTTGATTTGTTTAGCCTAACCAAAAGAAGGCTGAGGGGGGATATGATTGCTCTCTTTAAATATATCAAAGGGATAAATACCAGGGAGGGAGAGGAATTATTTCAGCTCAGTGCTAATGTGGACACGAGAACGAATGGATATAAACTGGCCGTGGGGAAATTTAGGCTTGAAATTAGACGAAGGTTTCTAACCGTCAGAGGGGTGAAATTTTGGAACAGCCTTCCGAGGGAAACGGTGGGGGCGAAAGACCTCTCTGGCTTCAAGATTAGGCTAGATAAGTTTATGGAGGGAATGGTTTGATGGGATTACGGGATTCTAATCAATTAGGCAATAACGGCCATCGCTGGTAAAATGAGGGTCTGGCTAGAGAATCTTGCCTGTATGCTCGGGGTTCTGCTGATCGCCATATTTGGGGTCGGGAAGGAATTTTCCTCCAGGGTAGATTGGCAGTGGCCCTGGAGGTTTTTCGCCTTCCTCCGCAGCATAGGGCAGGGGTCGCAAGCTGGAAGATTCTCTGCGACTTGAAGTCTTTAGATCACGATCTGGAGACTTCAACAGCAGAGTTAAGGGAAAGTGGGGGGGTCAGCTTTTGTGGCCTGCATCATGCGGGGGGTCAGACTAGATGACCATATTGGTCCCTTCTGACCTTAAAGTCTATGAGTCTATGAGTCTATGAGACTCCAGGCTCCATTTTGCTGTAATTTTCCACAGTAAGAACAAAGAGGTGTTCTTACACCTGGAAAAGACT
>NW_020716386.1:0-546 GCF_002925995.2 Terrapene triunguis
GAATCCCCACTTTGAACCTTAGGGTACAAATGTAGGGGCCTGCATAAAAACTTCTAAGCTTATCTACCAGCTTAGCTTTGGTCCGCTGCCACCATCACAAGAATTCCCTCCCTGGGAAGCCTTGAGAAACCTTTCACCAATTCCCTGGTGAACACAGATCCAAACCCCCTTGGATCTTAAAACAAGGAGAAATTAATCTGGTTCTTAAAAAAGAAGGCTTTTAATTAAAGAAAAAGGTAAAAATCATCTCTGTAAAATCAGTCTGGAAAATACTTTACAGGGTAATCAAACTTAAAGAGCTCAGAGGACCCCCCTCTGTCTTAGGTTCAAAGTACAGCAAACAAAGATACACACTCTGGTAAAAAGGTACATTTACAAGTTGAGAAAACAAAGTAAATCTAAGACACCTTGCCTGTCTTTTACTTACTAGTTTGAAATAGGAGAGACTTGTTTAGAAAGATGGGGAGAACCTGGATTGATGTCTGGTCCCTCTCAGTCCCAAGAGCGAACCACCCCTTAAAACAAAGAGCACACACAAAAGCCTTT
>NW_020716386.1:646-1110 GCF_002925995.2 Terrapene triunguis
CCCCCCCCCCCCAAGATTTGAAAGTATCTTGCCCCCTTATTGGTCCTTCGGGTCAGGTGTCAGCCAGGTTACCCGAGCCTCTTAACCCTTTACAGGTAAAAGGATTTGGAGTCTCTGGCTAGGAGGGATTCCATAGCACTGTACACAGGAGAGCTGCCACCCTTCCCTTTATAGTTATGACAGGGCCCCCCTGTGGCTTCACTCCCAAGACCCTGCTCCCTCATTTGAAGTGACAATGGCAAGAAGCCTGCTCTCAGAGAGCTTTAACCAGCTTACACATGTGGATACTGTCTCCACAGGGACCCTAGGCATCTAGCCTTATTGGGAATAACTCTCCCTCTTTTACAGGGGTTCCATAGATGTTATTGCACTTCCAAAGAGGACTCGACAACGTATGATGTGGGGAGGGGAAATCAAGAATCCCCACTTTGAACCTTAGGGTACAAATGTAGGGGCCTGCATAA
>NW_020716387.1:0-1574 GCF_002925995.2 Terrapene triunguis
GGTTGGGTCCTCTGATGGTGTCGCCAGAGTAGATATGGGGACAGAGTGCACAGGCTGAAATTGTGGACAAACAACATCACTTGTCCCATAACCTCAGCCGTACAGAAGGCAATGCCATCCACAGCCTCAGAAACAACTCTGACATTATCATCAAAGGGGCTGACAAAGGAGGTGCTGTAGTCATAATGAACAGGTCGGATTATGAACAGGAGGCTGTCAGGCAACTCTCCAAGACCACATTCTACAGGCCACTATCCTCTGATCCCACTGAGGAATACCAAAAGAAACTACACCATCTGCTCAAGAAATTCCCAGCTACAGTAGGGGAACAAATCTACATGGACACACCCCCAGAACCCCGACCAGGGGTATTCTATCTGCTACCCAAGATCCATAAACCCGGAAACCCTGGATGCCCCATCATCTCAGGCATTGGCACTCTTACAGCAGGATTATCTGGCTATTTGGACTCTCTCCTCAGACCCTACGCTACCAGCACTCCCAGCTATCTTCGAGACACCACCGACTTCCTGAGGAAACTACAATGCATTGGTGTTCTTCCTGAAAACACCATCCTGGCTGCCATGGATGTAGAAGCACTTTACACCAATATTCCACATGAGGATGGACTACAAGCTGTCTGGAACAGTATCCCTAATGAGGCCACAGCACGCCTGGCGGCTGAGCTTTGTGACTTTGTCCTCACCCACAACCACTTCAGATTTGGGGACAACTTATACCTTCAAGTCAGTGGCACCGCTATGGGTACCCGCATGGCCCCACAGTATGCCAGCATTTTTATGGCTGACTTAGAACAACGCTTCCTCAGCTCTCGTCCCCTAATGCCCCTCCTCTACTTGCGCTACATTGATGACATCTTCATCATATGGACCCATGGAAAGGAGGCCCTTGAAGAATTCCACCTGGACTTCAACAATTTCCACCCCACCATCAACCTCAGCCTGGACCAGTCCACACAAGAGATCCACTTCCTGGACACTACAGTGCAAATAAGCGATGGTCACATAAACACCACCCTATACCGGAAACCTACTGACCGCTATACGTACCTACATGCCTCCAGCTTCCATCCAAGACACATCACACGATCCATTGTCTACAGCCAAGCCCTAAGATACAACCAAATTTGCTCCAACCCCTCAGACAGAGACAAACACCTACAAGAACTTTATCAAGCATTTGTAAAACTACAATACCCACCTGGGGGATTGACAGAGCAAGACGGGTACCCAGAAATCACCTACTACAGGACAGGCCCAACAAGGACAATAACAGAACAACACTGGCCATCACATACAGCCCCCAGCTAAAACCTCTCCAGCGCATTATCCACGATCTACAACCTATCCTGGAAAATGATCCTTCACTCTCACAGACCTTGGGAGGCAGGCCAGTCCTTGCTTACAGACAACCCCCCAACCCGAAGCAAATACTCACCAGCAACTACACACCACACCACAGAAACACCAACCCAGGAACCAATCCCTGTAGCAAACCTCGTTGCCTACTCTGTCCCCATATCTACTCTGGCGACACCATCAGAGGACCCAACC
>NW_020716388.1:0-1574 GCF_002925995.2 Terrapene triunguis
GGTTGGGTCCTCTGATGGTGTCGCCAGAGTAGATATGGGGACAGAGTAGGCAACGAGGTTTGCTACAGGGATTGGTTCCTGGGTTGGTGTTTCTGTGGTGTGGTGTGTAGTTGCTGGTGAGTATTTGCTTCGGGTTGGGGGGTTGTCTGTAAGCAAGGACTGGCCTGCCTCCCAAGGTCTGTGAGAGTGAAGGATCATTTTCCAGGATAGGTTGTAGATCGTGGATAATGCGCTGGAGAGGTTTTAGCTGGGGGCTGTATGTGATGGCCAGTGTTGTTCTGTTATTGTCCTTGTTGGGCCTGTCCTGTAGTAGGTGATTTCTGGGTACCCGTCTTGCTCTGTCAATCCCCCAGGTGGGTATTGTAGTTTTACAAATGCTTGATAAAGTTCTTGTAGGTGTTTGTCTCTGTCTGAGGGGTTGGAGCAAATTTGGTTGTATCTTAGGGCTTGGCTGTAGACAATGGATCGTGTGATGTGTCTTGGATGGAAGCTGGAGGCATGTAGGTACGTATAGCGGTCAGTAGGTTTCCGGTATAGGGTGGTGTTTATGTGACCATCGCTTATTTGCACTGTAGTGTCCAGGAAGTGGATCTCTTGTGTGGACTGGTCCAGGCTGAGGTTGATGGTGGGGTGGAAATTGTTGAAGTCCAGGTGGAATTCTTCAAGGGCCTCCTTTCCATGGGTCCATATGATGAAGATGTCATCAATGTAGCGCAAGTAGAGGAGGGGCATTAGGGGACGAGAGCTGAGGAAGCGTTGTTCTAAGTCAGCCATAAAAATGCTGGCATACTGTGGGGCCATGCGGGTACCCATAGCGGTGCCACTGACTTGAAGGTATAAGTTGTCCCCAAATCTGAAGTGGTTGTGGGTGAGGACAAAGTCACAAAGCTCAGCCGCCAGGCGTGCTGTGGCCTCATTAGGGATACTGTTCCAGACAGCTTGTAGTCCATCCTCATGTGGAATATTGGTGTAAAGTGCTTCTACATCCATGGCAGCCAGGATGGTGTTTTCAGGAAGAACACCAATGCATTGTAGTTTCCTCAGGAAGTCGGTGGTGTCTCGAAGATAGCTGGGAGTGCTGGTAGCGTAGGGTCTGAGGAGAGAGTCCAAATAGCCAGATAATCCTGCTGTAAGAGTGCCAATGCCTGAGATGATGGGGCATCCAGGGTTTCCGGGTTTATGGATCTTGGGTAGCAGATAGAATACCCCTGGTCGGGGTTCTGGGGGTGTGTCCATGTAGATTTGTTCCCCTACTGTAGCTGGGAATTTCTTGAGCAGATGGTGTAGTTTCTTTTGGTATTCCTCAGTGGGATCAGAGGATAGTGGCCTGTAGAATGTGGTCTTGGAGAGTTGCCTGACAGCCTCCTGTTCATAATCCGACCTGTTCATTATGACTACAGCACCTCCTTTGTCAGCCCCTTTGATGATAATGTCAGAGTTGTTTCTGAGGCTGTGGATGGCATTGCCTTCTGTACGGCTGAGGTTATGGGACAAGTGATGTTGTTTGTCCACAATTTCAGCCTGTGCACTCTGTCCCCATATCTACTCTGGCGACACCATCAGAGGACCCAACC
>NW_020716389.1:0-1297 GCF_002925995.2 Terrapene triunguis
ATTGCTGGCACATGATGGCATATATCACATTGGTAGATGTGCAGGTGGACGCCCCATCATCTCAGGCATTGGCACCCTAACATCAGGCTTGTCTGGTTATGTGGACTCTCTCCTCAGACCCTACGCTACCAGCACTCCCAGCTATCTTCGAGACACCACTGACTTCCTGAGGAAACTACAATCCATCGGTGATCTTCCAGAAAACACCATCCTGGCCACTATAGACGTAGAAGCCCTCTACACCAATATTCCACACAAAGATGGACTACAAGCTATCAGGAACAGTATCCCCGATAATGTCACAGCTAACCTGGTGGCTGAACTTTGTGACTTTGTCCTCACCCACAACTATTTCACATTTGGGGACAATATATACCTTCAAGTCAGCGGCACTGCTATGGGTACCCGCATGGCCCCACAGTATGCCAACATTTTTATGGCTGACTTAGAACAACGCTTCCTTAGCTCTCGTCCCCTAACGCCCCTACTCTACTTGCGCTACATTGATGACATCTTCATCATCTGGACCCATGGAAAAGAAGCCCTTGAGGAATTCCACCATGATTTCAATGATTTCCATCCCACCATCAACCTCAGCCTAGATCAATCCACACAAGCGGTCCATTTCCTGGACACTACTGTGCTAATAAGCGATGGTCACAAAATACCACCCTATACCGGAAACCTACTGACCGCTACACTTACCTACATGCCTCCAGCTTCCATCCAGGACACACCACACGATCCATTGTCTACAGCCAAGCTCTAAGATATAACCGCATTTGCTCCAATCCCTCAGATAGCGACAAGCACCTACAAGATCTCTATCAAGCATTCTTAAAACTACAATACCCACTTGATGAAGTGAAAAAACAGATTGACAGAGCCAGACGAGTACCCAGAAGTCACCTCCTACAAGACAGGCCCAACAAAGAAAATAACAGAATACCACTAGCTGTCACCTTCAGACCCCAACTAAAACCTCTCCAGCGCATCATCAGAGATCTACAACCTATCCTGAAAGATGATCCTTTACTCTCACAGATCTTGGGAGACAGACCTGTCCTCACTTACAGACAACCCCCCACCCTAAAGCAAATACTCACCAGCAACCACACATCACTGAACAAAAACACTGACCCAGGAACCTATCCTTGTAACAAAGCCCGATGCCAACTCTGTCCACATATCTATTTAAGTGACATCATCATAGGACCTAATCACATCAGCCATACCATCAGGGGCTCGTTCACCTGCACATCTACCAATGTGATATATGCCATCATGTGCCAGCAAT
>NW_020716390.1:0-1297 GCF_002925995.2 Terrapene triunguis
ATTGCTGGCACATGATGGCATATATCACATTGGTAGATGTGCAGGTGAACGAGCCCCTGATGGTATGGCTGATGTGATTAGGCCCTATGATGGTGTCACTTGAATAGATATGTGGACAGAGTTGGCATCGGGCTTTGTTACAAGGATAGGTTCCTGGGTCAGTGTTTTTGTTCAGTGATGTGTGGTTGCTGGTGAGTATTTGCTTTAGGGTGGGGGGTTGTCTGTAAGTGAGGACAGGTCTGTCTCCCAAGATCTGTGAGAGTAAAGGATCATCTTTCAGGATAGGTTGTAGATCTCTGATGATGCGCTGGAGAGGTTTTAGTTGGGGTCTGAAGGTGACAGCTAGTGGTATTCTGTTATTTTCTTTGTTGGGCCTGTCTTGTAGGAGGTGACTTCTGGGTACTCGTCTGGCTCTGTCAATCTGTTTTTTCACTTCATCAAGTGGGTATTGTAGTTTTAAGAATGCTTGATAGAGATCTTGTAGGTGCTTGTCGCTATCTGAGGGATTGGAGCAAATGCGGTTATATCTTAGAGCTTGGCTGTAGACAATGGATCGTGTGGTGTGTCCTGGATGGAAGCTGGAGGCATGTAGGTAAGTGTAGCGGTCAGTAGGTTTCCGGTATAGGGTGGTATTTTGTGACCATCGCTTATTAGCACAGTAGTGTCCAGGAAATGGACCGCTTGTGTGGATTGATCTAGGCTGAGGTTGATGGTGGGATGGAAATCATTGAAATCATGGTGGAATTCCTCAAGGGCTTCTTTTCCATGGGTCCAGATGATGAAGATGTCATCAATGTAGCGCAAGTAGAGTAGGGGCTTTAGGGGACGAGAGCTAAGGAAGCGTTGTTCTAAGTCAGCCATAAAAATGTTGGCATACTGTGGGGCCATGCGGGTACCCATAGCAGTGCCGCTGACTTGAAGGTATATATTGTCCCCAAATGTGAAATAGTTGTGGGTGAGGACAAAGTCACAAAGTTCAGCCACCAGGTTAGCTGTGACATTATCGGGGATACTGTTCCTGATAGCTTGTAGTCCATCTTTGTGTGGAATATTGGTGTAGAGGGCTTCTACGTCTATAGTGGCCAGGATGGTGTTTTCTGGAAGATCACCGATGGATTGTAGTTTCCTCAGGAAGTCAGTGGTGTCTCGAAGATAGCTGGGAGTGCTGGTAGCGTAGGGTCTGAGGAGAGAGTCCACATAACCAGACAAGCCTGATGTTAGGGTGCCAATGCCTGAGATGATGGGGCGTCCACCTGCACATCTACCAATGTGATATATGCCATCATGTGCCAGCAAT
>NW_020716391.1:0-2024 GCF_002925995.2 Terrapene triunguis
AAGCTTCGTTATGATTGCATCATCCATGACTTCTAGGAATAACATGACAGGTTTCAGAGTAGCAGCCGTGTTAGTCTGTATCCGCAAAAAGAACAGGAGTACTTGTGGCACCTTAGAGACTAACAAATTTATTAGAGCATAAGCTTTCGTGGGCTACAACCCACTTCTTCGGATGCATATTGAGTGAAACAAATATCGAGGAGATATATATACACACATACAGAGAGCATGAACAGGTGGGAGTTGTCTTACCAACTTCGAGATACTACTGACTTCCTGAGGAAACTACAATCCATCGGTGATCTTCCAGAAAACACCATCCTGGCCACTATGGACGTAGAAGCCCTCTACACCAATATTCCACACAAAGATGGACTACAAGCTATCAGGAACAGTATCCCCGATAATGTCACAGCTAACCTGGTGGCTGAACTCTGTGACTTTGTCCTCACCCACAACTATTTCACATTTGGGGACAATATATACCTTCAAGTCAGCGGCACTGCTATGGGTACCCGCATGGCCCCACAGTATGCCAACATTTTTATGGCGGACTTAGAACAACGCTTCCTTAGCTCTCGTCCCCTAACGCCCCTACTCTACTTGCGCTACATTGATGACATCTTCATCATCTGGACCCATGGAAAAGAAGCCCTTGAGGAATTCCACCATGATTTCAATAATTTCCATCCTACCATCAACCTCAGCCTAGATCAATCCACACAAGCGGTCCATTTCCTGGACACTACTGTGCTAATAAGCGATGGTCACATAAATACCACCCTGTACCGGAAACCTACTGACCGCTACACTTACCTACATGCCTCCAGCTTCCATCCAGGACACACCACACGATCCATTGTCTACAGCCAAGCTCTAAGATATAACCGCATTTGCTCCAATCCCTCAGATAGAGACAAGCACCTACAAGATCTCTATCAAGCATTCTTAAAACTACAATACCCACCTGCTGAAGTGAAAAAACAGATTGACAGAGCCAGACGAGTACCCAGAAGTCACCTCCTACAAGACAGGGCCAACAAAGAAAATAACAGAACACCACTAGCTGTCACCTTCAGCCCCCAACTAAAACCTCTCCAGCGCATCATTAGAGATCTACAACCTATCCTGAAAGATGATCCTTTACTCTCACAGATCTTGGGAGACAGACCTGTCCTTGCTTACAGACAACCTCCCAACCTAAAGCAAATACTCACCAGCAACCACACAGCACTGAACAAAAACACTGACCCAGGAACCTATCCTTGTAACAAAGCCCGATGCCAACTCTGTCCACATATCTATTCAAGTGACATCATCATAGGACCTAATCACATCAGCCATACCATCAGGGGCTCGTTCACCTGCACATCTACCAATGTGATATATGCCATCATGTGCCAACAATGCCCCTCTGCCATGTACATTGGCCAAACCGGACAGTCTCTACGCAAAAGAATTAATGGACACAAATCTGACATCAGGAATCATAATACTCAAAAACCAGTGGGAGAACACTTTAACCTGTCTGGCCATTCTATGACAGACCTGCGGGTGGCTATCTTAAAACAGAAAAACTTCAAAAACAGACTCCAACGAGAGACTGCTGAGCTGGAATTGATATGCAAACTAGACACAATCAACTCAGGGCTAAATAGGGATTGGGAATGGCTGAGCCATTACAAACATTGAATCTATCTCCCCTTGTAAGTATTCTCACACTTGCTTCTTATCAAACTGTCTGTACTTGGCTACCTTGATTATCACTTCAAAAGTTTTTTTTCTCTTACTTAATTGGCCTCTCAGAGTTGGTAAGACAACTCCCACCTGTTCATGCTCTCTGTATGTGTGTATATATATCTCCTCGATATGTTTCACTCAATATGCATCCGAAGAAGTGGGTTGTAGCCCACGAAAGCTTATGCTCTAATAAATTTGTTAGTCTCTAAGGTGCCACAAGTACTCCTGTTCTTTTTTTAGGAATAACATGATGCAATTCACATCATGTATGACGCAATACCAGC
>NW_020716392.1:0-3279 GCF_002925995.2 Terrapene triunguis
CCTGGCTAATAGCCATTAATGGACTTAACCTCCATGAAGTTATCTAGTTCTCTTTTAAACCCTGTTATAGTCCTAGCCTTCACAACCTCCTCAGGCAAGGAGTTCCACAGGTTGACTGTGCACTGTGTGAAGAAGAACTTCCATTTATTTGTTTTAAACCTGCTGCCCATTAATTTCATTTGGTGACCCCTAGTTCTTATATGATGGGAACAAGTCAATAACTTTTCCTTATTCACTTTCTCCACACCACTCAAGATTTTATAGACCTCTATCATATCCCCCCTTAATCTCCTCTTTTCCAAGCTGAAAAGTCCTAGCCTCTTTAATCTCTCCTCATATGGGACCCGTTCCAAACCCCAATCATTTTAGTTGCCCTTTTCTGAACTTTTTCTAATGCCAGTATATCTTTTTTGAGATGAGGAGACCACATCTGTACGCAGTATTCAAGATGTGGGCGTACCATCGATTTATATAAGGGCAATAAGATATTCTCCGTCTTATTCTCTATCCCTTTTTTAATGATTCCTAACATCCTGTTTGCTTTTTTGACTGCCGCTGCACATTGCGTGGACGTCTTCAGAGAACCATCCACGATGACTCCAAGATCTCTTTCCTGATTAGTTGTAGCTAAATTAGCCCCCATCATATTGTATGTATAGAAGGGGTTATTTTTTCCAGTGTGCATTACTTTATTCATAGATTCATAGATTCTAGGACTGGAAGGGACCTCGAGAGGTCATCGAGTCCAGTCCCCTGCCCGCATGGCAGGATCAAATACTGTCTAGACCATCCCTGATAGACATTTATCTAACCTACTCTTAAATATCTCCAGAGATGGAGATTCCACAACCTCCCTAGGCAATTTATTCCAGTGTTTAACCACCCTGACAGGAACTTTTTCCTAATGTCCAACCTGGACCTCCCTTGCTGCAGTTTAAGCCCATTGCTTCTTGTTCTATCCTCAGAGGCTAAGGTGAACAAGTTTTCTCCCTCCTCCTTATGACACCCTTTTAGATACCTGAAAACTGCTATCATGTCCCCTCTCAGTCTTCTCTTTTCCAAACTAAACAAACCCAATTCTTTCAGCCTTCCTTCATAGGTCATGTTCTCAAGACCTTTAATCATTCTTGTTGCTCTTCTCTGGACCCTTTCCAATTTCTCCACATCTTTCTTGAAATGCGGTGCCCAGAACTGGACACAATACTCCAGCTGAGGCCTAACCAGAGCAGAGTAGAGCGGAAGAATGACTTCTCGTGTCTTGCTCACAACACACCTGTTAATACATCCCAGAATCACGTTTGCTTTTTTTGCAACAGCATCACACTGTTGACTCATATTTAGCTTGTGGTCCACTATAACCCCTAGATCTCTTTCTGCCGTACTCCTTCCTAGACAGTCTCTTCCCATTCTGTATGTGTGAAACTGATTTTTTCTTCCTAAGTGGAGCACTTTGCATTTGTCTTTGTTAAACTTCATCCTGTTTAACTCAGACCATTTCTCCAATTTGTCCAGATCATTTTGAATTATGACCCTGTCCTCCAAAGCAGTTGCAATCCCTCCCAGTTTGGTATCATCCGCAAACTTAATAATCGTACTTTCTATACCAATATCTAAGTCGTTAATGAAGATATTGAACAGAGCCGGTCCCAAAACAGACCCCTGCGGAACCCCACTCGTTATGCCTTTCCAGCAGGATTGGGAACCATTAATAACAACTCTCTGAGTATGGTTATCCAGCCAGTTATGCACCCACCTTATAGTAGCCCCATCTAAATTGTATTTGCCTAGTTTGTCGATAAGAATATCATGCGAGACCGTATCAAATGCCTTACTAAAGTCTAGGTATACCACATCCACAGCTTCTCCCTTATCCACAAGACTCGTTATCCTATCGAAGAAAGCTATCAGATTGGTTTGACATGATTTGTTCTTTACAAATCCATGCTGGCTATTCCCTATCATCTTACCACCTTCCAAGTGTTTGCAGATGATTTCCTTAATTACTTGCTCCATTATCTTCCCTGGCACAGAAGTTAAACTAACTGGTCTGTAGTTTCCTGGGTTGTTTTTATTTCCCTTTTTATAGATGGGCACTATATTTGCCCTTTTCCAGTCTTCTGGAATCTCTCCCGTCTCCCATGATTTTCCAAAGATAATAGCTAGAGGCTCAGATACCTCCTCTATTAGCTCCTTGAGTATTCTAGGATGCATTTCATCAGGCCCTGGTGACTTGCAGGCATCTAACTTTTCTAAGTGATTTTTAACTTGTTCTTTTTTTATTTTATCTGCTAAACCTACCCCCTTCCCATTAGCATTCACTAGGTTAGGCATTCCTTCAGACTTCTCGGTGAAGACCGAAACAAAGAAGTCATTAAGCATCTCTGCCATTTCCAAGTTTCCTGTTACTGTTTCTCCCTCTTCACTAAGCAGTGGGCCTACCCTGTCTTTGGTCTTCCTCTTGCTTCTAATGTATTGATAAAAAGTCTTCTTGTTTCCCTTTATTCCCTTAGCTAGTTTGAGCTCATTTTGTGCCTTTGCCTTTCTAATCTTGCCCCTGCATTCCTGTGTTGTTTGCCTATATTCATCCTTTGTAATCTGACCTAGTTTCCATTTTTTATATGACTCCTTTTTATTTTTTAGATCATGCAAGATCTCTTGGTTAAGCCAAGGTGGTCTTTTGCCACATTTTCTATCTTTCCTAACCAGCGGAATAGCTTGCTTTTGGGCCCTTAATAGTGTCCCTTTGAAAAACTGCCAACTCTCCTCAGTTGTTTTTCCCCTCAGTCTTGATTCCCATGGGACCTTACCTATCAGCTCTCTGAGCTTACCAAAATCCGCCTTCCTGAAATCCATTGTCTCTATTTTGCTGTTCTCCCTTCTACCCTTCCTTAGAATTGCAAACTCTATGATTTCATGATCACTTTCACCCAAGCTGCCTTCTACTTTCAAATTCTCAACGAGTTCCTCCCTATTTGTTAAAATCAAGTCTAGAACAGCTTCGCCCCTAGTAGCTTTTTCAACCTTCTGAAATAATCCTCATTATTTACATTTATCCTCATTAAATAATTTACATTTATCCTCATTAAATTTCATTTGCCATTTTGTTGCCCAGTCATTTAGTTTTGTGAGATCTTTTTGAAGTTCTTAACAGTCTGCTTTAGTCTTAATTAGGAAAGCCAAAAGAGAATTTGAGGAACAGTTAGCCAAAGACTAAAAAGTAATAGCAAAAAATTTTTTAAGTACATCAGAAGTAGGAAGCCTGCTAAACAACCAGTGGGG
>NW_020716393.1:0-1744 GCF_002925995.2 Terrapene triunguis
TAGGAAACGTAGGGTAGTGGTGGTCGGAGACTCTCTGCTGAGGGGGATGGAGGCGCCCATCTGTCGCCCTGACATTTCATCTCGGGAGGTATGCTGCCTGCCGGGAGCCCGTATCCGAGACGTTACGGAGGCATTGTCGAGGATTATCCAGCCCTCTGACTACTACCCCATGCTACTCATCCATGTGGGCACAAATGATACTGCGCGGTGTGACACTGAGCGGATCAAGAGTGACTACAGGGCTCTGGGAGTACGGGTGAAGGAGTTTGGAGCGCAGGTGGTATTCTCTTCGATTCTTCCTGTCAAAGGTAGGGGCCCGGGCAGAGACAGATGCATCATGGAGGTGAATGCCTGGCTGCGAAGATGGTGTCGCCAGGAGGGCTTTGGCTTCCTAGACCACGGGATGCTATTTGAGGAAGGACTGCTAGGCAGAGATGGCGTTCACCTTTCGAGGAGGGGAAAGACCCTATTTGGACACAGACTGGCTAACCTAGTGAGGAGGGCTTTAAACTAG
The DNA here is from genome assembly GCF_002925995.2 of Terrapene triunguis. Lineage (NCBI taxonomy): Eukaryota > Metazoa > Chordata > Testudines > Emydidae > Terrapene > Terrapene triunguis. Next base: position 515 of record NW_020716393.1, read on the forward strand.
GTTCGACGGGGACAGGTGAGCAAAGCCCGCAGGTAAGTGGGGAACATGGAGACCTGGGAGATGGGTCGGAGACGAGAGGGAGTGTGGGCTATATTGGCAGAGAGAAAGGAGGGTCAGGACAAAACCGGGAGGAAAGATCAAACCAGTATCTTAGATGCCTATATACAAATGCGAGAAGTATGGGTAATAAGCAGGAAGAACTGGAAGTGCTAATAAATAAATACAACTATGACATTGTTGGCATCACTGAAACTTGGTGGGATAATACACATGATTGGAATGTTGGTGTGGATGGATACAGCTTGCTCAGGAAGGATAGACAGGGGAAAAAGGGAGGAGGTGTTGCCTTATATATTAAAAATGTACACACTTGGACTGAGGTAGAGATGGACATAGGAGATGGAAGTGTTGAGAGTCTCTGGGTTAGGCTAAAAGGGGTAAAAAACAAGGGTGATGTCATGCTAGGAGTCTACTACAGGCCACCTAACCAGGTGGAAGAGGTGGATGAGGCTTTTTTTAAACAACTAACAAAATCATCCAAAGCCCAAGATTTGGTGGTGATGGGGGACTTCAACTATCCGGATATATGTTGGGAAAATAACACAGCGGGGCACAGACTATCCAACAAATTCTTGGACTGCATTGCAGACAACTTTTTATTTCAGAAGGTTGAAAAAGCTACTAGGGGTGAAGCTGTTCTAGACTTGATTTTAACAAATAGGGAGGAACTCGTTGAGAATTTGAAAGTAGAAGGCAGCTTGGGTGAAAGTGATCATGAAATCATAGAGTTTGCAATTCTAAGGAAGGGTAGAAGGGAGAACAGCAAAATAGAGACAATGGATTTCAGGAAGGCGGATTTTGGTAAGCTCAGAGAGCTGATAGGTAAGGTCCCATGGGAATCAAGACTGAGGGGAAAAACAACTGAGGAGAGTTGGCAGTTTTTCAAAGGGACACTATTAAGGGCCCAAAAGCAAGCTATTCCGCTGGTTAGGAAAGATAGAAAATGTGGCAAAAGACCACCTTGGCTTAACCACGAGATCTTGCATGATCTAAAAAATAAAAAGGAGTCATATAAAAAATGGAAACTAGGACAGATTACAAAGGATGAATATAGGCAAACAACACAGGAATGCAGGGGCAAGATTAGAAAGGCAAAGGCACAAAATGAGCTCAGACTAGCTATGGGAATAAAGGGAAACAAGAAGACTTTTTATCAATACATTAGAAGCA
>NW_020716394.1:0-1744 GCF_002925995.2 Terrapene triunguis
TAGGAAACGTAGGGTAGTGGTGGTCGGAGACTCTCTGCTGAGGGGGACGGAGGCACCCATCTGTCGCCCTGACATTTCATCTCGGGAGGTATGCTGCCTGCCGGGAGCCCGTATCCGTGACGTTACGGAGGCATTGTCGAGGATTATCCAGCCCTCTGACTACTACCCCATGCTACTCATCCATGTGGGCACAAATGATACTGCGCGGTGTGACACTGAGCGGATCAAGAGTGACTACAGGGCTCTGGGAGTACGGGTGAAGGAGTTTGGAGCGCAGGTGGTATTCTGTTCGATTCTTCCTGTCAAGGGTAGGGGCCTGGGCAGAGACAGATGCATCATGGAGGTGAATGCCTGGCTGCGAAGATGGTGTCGCCAGGAGGGCTTTGGCTTCCTAGACCACGGGATGCTATTTGAGGAAGGACTGCTAGGCAGAGATGGCGTTCACCTTTCGAGGAGGGGAAAGACCCTATTTGGACACAGACTGGCTAACCTAGTGAGGAGGGCTTTAAACTAGGTTCGACGGGGACAGGTGAGCAAAGCCCGCAGGTAAGTGGGGAACATGGAGACCTGGGAGATGGGTCGGAAACGAGAGGGAGTGTGGGCTATATTGGCAGAGAGAAAGGAGGGTCAGGACAAAACTGGGAGGAAAGATCAAACCAGTATCTTAGATGCCTATATACAAATGCGAGAAGTATGGGTAATAAGCAGGAAGAACTGGAAGTGCTAATAAATAAATATAACTATGACATTGTTGGCATCACTGAAACTTGGTGGGATAATACACATGATTGGAATGTTGGTGTGGATGGATACAGCTTGCTCAGGAAGGATAGACAGGGGAAAAAGGGAGGAGGTGTTGCCTTATATATTAAAAATGTACACACTTGGACTGAGGTAGAGATGGACATAGGAGATGGAAGTGTTGAGAGTCTCTGGTTTAGGCTAAAAGGGGTAAAAAACAAGGGTGATGTCATGCTAGGAGTCTACTATAGGCCACCTAACCAGGTGGAAGAGGTGGATGAGGCTTTTTTTAAACAACTAACAAAATCATCCAAAGCCCAAGATTTGGTGGTGATGGGGGACTTCAACTATCCGGATATATGTTGGGAAAATAACACAGCGGGGCACAGACTATCCAACAAATTCTTGGACTGCATTGCAGACAACTTTTAATTTCAGAAGGTTGAAAAAGCTACTAGGGGGGAAGCTGTTCTAGACTTGATTTTAACAAATAGGGAGGAACTCGTTGAGAATTTGAAAGTAGAAGGCAGCTTGGGTGAAAGTGATCATGAAATCATAGAGTTTGCAATTCTAAGGAAGGGTAGAAGGGAGAACAGCAAAATAGAGACAATGGATTTCAGGAAGGCGGATTTTGGTAAGCTCAGAGAGCTGATAGGTAAGGTCCCATGGGAATCAAGACTGAGGGGAAAAACAACTGAGGAGAGTTGGCAGTTTTTCAAAGGGACACTATTGAGGGCCCAAAAGCAAGCTATTCCGCTGGTTAGGAAAGATAGAAAGTGTGGCAAGAGACCACCTTGGCTTAACCACGAGATCTTGCATGATCTAAAAAATAAAAGGGAGTCATATAAAAAATGAAAACTAGGACAGATTACAAAGGATGAATATAGGCAAACAACACAGGAATGCAGGGGCAAGATTAGAAAGGCAAAGGCACAAAATGAGCTCAGACTAGCTACGGGAATAAAGGGAAACAAGAAGACTTTTTATCAATACATTAGAAGCA
>NW_020716395.1:0-1000 GCF_002925995.2 Terrapene triunguis
AGATTCAATGTTTGTAATGGCTCAGCCATTCCCAATCCCTGTTTAACACTACTGTGCTAATAAGCGATGGTCACATAAATACCACCCTGTACCGGAAACCTACTGACCGCTACACTTACCTACATGCCTCCAGCTTCCATCCAGGACACACCACACGATCCATTGTCTACAGCCAAGCTCTAAGATATAACCGCATTTGCTCCAATCCCTCAGATAGAGACAAGCACCTACAAGATCTTTGTCAAGCATTCTTAAAACTACAATACTCACCTGCTGAAGTGAAAAAACAGATTGACAGAGCCAGACGAGTACCCAGAAGTCACCTCCTACAAGACAGGGCCAACAAAGAAAATAACAGAACACCACTAGCTGTCACCTTCAGCCCCCAACTAAAACCTCTCCAGCGCATCATTAGAGATCTACAACCTATCCTGAAAGATGATCCTTTACTCTCACAGATCTTGGGAGACAGACCTGTCCTTGCTTACAGACAACCCCCCCAACCTAAAGCAAATACTCACCAGCAACCACACATCACTGAACAAAAACACTGACCCAGGAACCTATCCTTGTAACAAAGCCCGATGCCAACTCTGTCCACATATCTATTCAAGTGACACCATCATAGGGCCTAATCACATCAGCCATACCATCAGGGGCTCGTTCACCTGCACATCTACCAATGTGATATATGCCATCATGTGCCAGCAATGCCCCTCTGCCATGTACATTGGCCAAACCGGACAGTCTCTACGCAAAAGAATTAATGGACACAAATCTGACATCAGGAATCATAATACTCAAAAACCAGTGGGAGAACACTTTAACCTGTCTGGCCATTCTATGACAGACCTGCGGGTGGCTATCTTAAAACAGAAAAACTTCAAAACCAGACTCCAACGAGAGACTGCTGAGCTGGAATTGATATGCAAACTAGACACAATCAACTCAGGGTTAAACAGGGATTGGGAATGGCTGAGCCATTACAAACATTGAATCT
>NW_020716396.1:0-2021 GCF_002925995.2 Terrapene triunguis
GCTCAGCAGTCTCTCGTTGGAGTCTGTTTTTGAAGTTTTTCTGTTGTAAAATAGCCACCCGCCGGTCTGTCATTGAATGACCAGACAGGTTAAAGTGTTCTCCCACTGGTTTTTGCGTAGAGACTGTCCGGTTTGGCCAATGTACATGGCAGAGGGGCATTGCTGGCACATGATGGCATATATCACATTGGTAGATGTGCAGGTGAACGAGCCCCTGATGGTATGGCTGATGTGATTAGGCCCTATGATGGTGTCACTTGAATAGATATGTGGACAGAGTTGGCATCGGGCTTTGTTACAAGGATAGGTTCCTGGGTCAGTGTTTTTGTTCAGTGATGTGTGATTGCTGGTGAGTATTTGCTTTAGGTTGGGGGGTTGTCTGTAAGTGAGGACAGGTCTGTCTCCCAAGATCTGTGAGAGTGAGGGATCATCTTTCAGGATAGGTTGTAGATCTTTGATGATGCGCTGGAGAGGTTTTAGTTGGGGGCTGAAGGTGACAGCTAGTGGTGTTCTGTTATTTTCTTTGTTGGGCCTGTCTTGTAGGAGATGACTTCTGGTTACTTGTCTGGCTCTGTCAATCTGTTTTTTCACTTCAGCAGGTGGGTGTTGTAGTTTTAAGAATGCTTGATAGAGATCTTGTAGGTGCTTACCTCTGTCTGAGGGATTGGAGCAAATGCGGTTATATCTTAGAGCTTGGCTGTGTGATGTGTCCTGGATGGAAGCTGGAGGCATGTAGGTAAGTGTAGCGGTCAGTAGGTTTCCGGTATAGGGTGGTATTTATGTGACCATCGCTTATTAGCACAGTAGTGTCCAGGAAATGGACCACTTGTGTGGATTGATCTAGGCTGAGGTTGATGGTGGGATGGAAATTATTGAAATCACGGTGGAATTCCTCAAGGGCTTCTTTTCCATGGGTCCAGATGATGAAGATGTCATCAATGTAGCGCAAGTAGAGTAGGGGCATTAGGGATCGAGAGCTAAGGAAGCGTTGTTCTAAGTCAGCCATAAAAATGTTGGCATACTGTGGGGCCATGCGGGTACCCATAGCAGTGCCGCTGACTTGAAGGTATATATTGTCCCCAAATGTGAAATAGTTGTGGGTGAGGAAAAAGTCACAAAGTTCAGCCACCAGGTTAGCTGTGACATTATCAGGGATACTGTTCCTGATAGCTTGTAGTCCATCTTTGTGTGGAATATTGGTGTAGAGGGCTTCTACATCCATAGTGGCTAGGATGGTGTTTTCTGGAAGATCACCGATGGATTGTAGTTTCCTCAGGAAGTCAGTGGTGTCTCGAAGATAGCTGGGAGTGCTGGTAGCGTAGGGCCTGAGGAGAGAGTCCACATAACCAGACAAGCCTGATGTTAGGGTGCCAATGCCTGAGATGATGGGGCGTCCAGGATTTCCAGGTTTATGGATCTTGGGTAGCAAATAGAATACCCCTGGTTGGGGTTCTAGGCATGTGCCTGTACAGATTTGTTCCTGTGCTTTGTCAGGGAGTTTTTTTAGCAGATGGTGTAGTTTCTTTAGGTAATCCTCAGTGGGATCAGAGGATAATGGCCTGTAGAATGTGGTGTTAGAGAGCTGTCTTGCAGCCTCTTGGTCATATTTCAATTTATTCATGATGACGACAGCACCTCCTTTGTCAGCCTTTTTGATTATGATGTCAGAGTTGTTTCTGAGGCTGTAGATGGCATTGTGTTCAGCATGGCTGAGGTTATGGGGCAAGTGATGTTGCTTTTCCACAATTTCAGCCTTTGCACGTTGACGGAAGCAATCTATGTAGAAGTCCAGTCTGTTGTTTCGACCGTCCGGAGGACTCCACGCAGAATCCCTTTTTTTGTAGTGCTGGTAGGGGGGATTCTGTGGGTTAGTATGCTGTTCAGAGGTATGTTGGAAATATTCTTTGAGTCGGAGACATCGAAAGTAGGATTCTAGGTCACAGCAGAACTGTATCATGTTCGTGGGTTTGGAGGGACAAAAGGAGAGGCCCCGAGATAGGACAACAGAAAAACTTCAAAAA
>NW_020716397.1:0-2021 GCF_002925995.2 Terrapene triunguis
TTTTTGAAGTTTTTCTGTTGTCCTATCTCGGGGCCTCTCCTTTTGTCCCTCCAAACCCACGAACATGATACAGTTCTGCTGTGACCTAGAATCCTACTTTCGATGTCTCCGACTCAAAGAATATTTCCAACATACCTCTGAACAGCATACTAACCCACAGAATCCCCCCTACCAGCACTACAAAAAAAGGGATTCTGCGTGGAGTCCTCCGGACGGTCGAAACAACAGACTGGACTTCTACATAGATTGCTTCCGTCAACGTGCAAAGGCTGAAATTGTGGAAAAGCAACATCACTTGCCCCATAACCTCAGCCATGCTGAACACAATGCCATCTACAGCCTCAGAAACAACTCTGACATCATAATCAAAAAGGCTGACAAAGGAGGTGCTGTCGTCATCATGAATAAATTGAAATATGACCAAGAGGCTGCAAGACAGCTCTCTAACACCACATTCTACAGGCCATTATCCTCTGATCCCACTGAGGATTACCTAAAGAAACTACACCATCTGCTAAAAAAACTCCCTGACAAAGCACAGGAACAAATCTGTACAGGCACATGCCTAGAACCCCAACCAGGGGTATTCTATTTGCTACCCAAGATCCATAAACCTGGAAATCCTGGACGCCCCATCATCTCAGGCATTGGCACCCTAACATCAGGCTTGTCTGGTTATGTGGACTCTCTCCTCAGGCCCTACGCTACCAGCACTCCCAGCTATCTTCGAGACACCACTGACTTCCTGAGGAAACTACAATCCATCGGTGATCTTCCAGAAAACACCATCCTAGCCACTATGGATGTAGAAGCCCTCTACACCAATATTCCACACAAAGATGGACTACAAGCTATCAGGAACAGTATCCCTGATAATGTCACAGCTAACCTGGTGGCTGAACTTTGTGACTTTTTCCTCACCCACAACTATTTCACATTTGGGGACAATATATACCTTCAAGTCAGCGGCACTGCTATGGGTACCCGCATGGCCCCACAGTATGCCAACATTTTTATGGCTGACTTAGAACAACGCTTCCTTAGCTCTCGATCCCTAATGCCCCTACTCTACTTGCGCTACATTGATGACATCTTCATCATCTGGACCCATGGAAAAGAAGCCCTTGAGGAATTCCACCGTGATTTCAATAATTTCCATCCCACCATCAACCTCAGCCTAGATCAATCCACACAAGTGGTCCATTTCCTGGACACTACTGTGCTAATAAGCGATGGTCACATAAATACCACCCTATATCGGAAACCTACTGACCGCTACACTTACCTACATGCCTCCAGCTTCCATCCAGGACACATCACACAGCCAAGCTCTAAGATATAACCGCATTTGCTCCAATCCCTCAGACAGAGGTAAGCACCTACAAGATCTCTATCAAGCATTCTTAAAACTACAACACCCACCTGCTGAAGTGAAAAAACAGATTGACAGAGCCAGACAAGTAACCAGAAGTCATCTCCTACAAGACAGGCCCAACAAAGAAAATAACAGAACACCACTAGCTGTCACCTTCAGCCCCCAACTAAAACCTCTCCAGCGCATCATCAAAGATCTACAACCTATCCTGAAAGATGATCCCTCACTCTCACAGATCTTGGGAGACAGACCTGTCCTCACTTACAGACAACCCCCCAACCTAAAGCAAATACTCACCAGCAATCACACATCACTGAACAAAAACACTGACCCAGGAACCTATCCTTGTAACAAAGCCCGATGCCAACTCTGTCCACATATCTATTCAAGTGACATCATCATAGGACCTAATCACATCAGCCATACCATCAGGGGCTCATTCACCTGCACATCTACCAATGTGATATATGCCATCATGTGCCAGCAATGCCCCTCTGCCATGTACATTGGCCAAACCGGACAGTCTCTACGCAAAAACCAGTGGGAGAACACTTTAACCTGTCTGGTCATTCAATGACAGACCGGCGGGTGGCTATTTTACAACAGAAAAACTTCAAAAACAGACTCCAACGAGAGACTGCTGAGC
>NW_020716398.1:0-2871 GCF_002925995.2 Terrapene triunguis
ATCCTGAAGAAGATTCCAAAGAAACACAAAAGACAAATGAGGTTTGTCAACTAGTAAACTTTATTTTAAATTTCATATCAAAACATCTTTGTTTTACTGTACAGAAATTATCAACTGTCTCTAATCTGTTCATTTTTAATTGGAAAAATGATAATCTGTATATACTAAATTTCTCTACTACTAGATTAATCTTTATGAATTATTTTTCCCTGTAATTCTCTCTCTTGGTTTAACTTTCTAGCCTTGTTATTTTAGTAATGCTGCTTTGCAGCTTTTTAGAACAGCTAGTGTAGAAAACCTTTGTAGTGTTGCAATACTACAAGATTTGGTGGTGATAGGGGACTTCAACTATCCGGATATATGTTGGGAAAATAACACAGCGGGGCACAGACTATCCAACAAATTCTTGGACTGCATTGCAGACAACTTTTTATTTCAGAAGGTTGAAAAAGCTACTAGGGGGGAAGCTGTTCTAGACTTGATTTTAACAAATAGGGAGGAACTCATTGAGAATTTGAAAGTAGAAGGCAGCTTGGGTGAAAGTGATCATGAAATCATAGAGTTTGCAATTCTAAGGAAGGGTAGAAGGGAGAACAGCAAAATAGAGACAATGGATTTCAGGAAGGCGGATTTTGGTAAGCTCAGAGAGCTGATAGGTAAGGTCCCATGGGAATCAAGACTGAGGGGAAAAACAACTGAGGAGAGTTGGCAGTTTTTCAAAGGGACACTATTAAGGGCCCAAAAGCAAGCTATTCCGCTGGTTAGGAAAGATAGAAAATGTGGCAAAAGACCACCTTGGCTTAACCACGAGATCTTGCATGATCTAAAAAATAAAAAGGAGTCATATAAAAAATGGAAACTAGGACAGATTACAAAGGATGAATATAGGCAAACAACACAGGAATGCAGGGGCAAGATTAGAAAGGCAAAGGCACAAAATGAGCTCAAACTAGCTAAGGGAATAAAGGGGAACAAGAAGACTTTTTATCAATACATTAGAAGCAAGAGGAAGACCAAAGACAGGGTAGGCCCACTGCTTAGTGAAGAGGGAGAAACAGTAACAGGAAACTTGGAAATGGCAGAGATGCTTAATGACTTCTTTGTTTCAGTCTTCACCGAGAAGTCTGAAGGAGTGCCTAACCTAGTGAATGCTAATGGGAAGGGGGTAGGTTTAGCAGATAAAATAAAAAAAGAACAAGTTAAAAATCACTTAGAAAAGTTAGATGCCTGCAAGTCACCAGGGCCTGATGAAATGCATCCTAGAATACTCAAGGAGCTAATAGAGGAGGTATCTGAGCCTCTAGCTATTATCTTTGGAAAATCATGGGAGACGGGAGAGATTCCAGAAGACTGGAAAAGGGCAAATATAGTGCCCATCTATAAAAAGGGAAATAAAAACAACCCAGGAAACTACAGACCAGTTAGTTTAACTTCTGTGCCAGGGAAGATAATGGAGCAAGTAATTAAGGAAATCATCTGCAAACACTTGGAAGGTGGTAAGGTGATAGGGAACAGCCAGCATGGATTTGTAAAGAACAAATCATGTCAAACCAATCTGATAGCTTTCTTCGATAGGATAACGAGTCTTGTGGATAAGGGAGAAGCTGTGGATGTGGTATACCTAGACTTTAGTAAGGCATTTGATACGGTCTCGCATGATATTCTTATCGACAAACTAGGCAAATACAATTTAGATGGGGCTACTATAAGGTGGGTGCATAACTGGCTGGATAACCGTACTCAGAGAGTTGTTATTAATGGTTCCCAATCCTGCTGGAAAGGCATAACGAGTGGGGTTCCGCAGGGGTCTGTTTTGGGACCGGCTCTGTTCAATATCTTCATTAACGACTTAGATATTGGTATAGAAAGTACGATTATTAAGTTCACGGATGATACTAAACTGGGAGGGATTGCAACTGCTTTGGAGGACAGGGTCATAATTCAAAATGATCTGGACAAATTGGAGAAATGGTCTGAGTTAAACAGGATGAAGTTTAACAAAGACAAATGCAAAGTGCTCCACTTAGGAAGAAAAAATCAGTTTCACACATACAGAATGGGAAGAGACTGTCTAGGAAGGAGTACGGCAGAAAGGGATCTAGGGGTTATAGTGGACCACAAGCTAAATATGAGTCAACAGTGTGATGCTGTTGCAAAAAAAGCAAACGTGATTCTGGGATGTATTAACAGGTGTGTTGTGATCAAGACACGAGAAGTCATTCTTCCGCTCTACTCTGCTCTGGTTAGGCCTCAGCTGGAGTATTGTGTCCAGTTCTGGGCACCGCATTTCAAGAAAGATGTGGAGAAATTGGAAAGGGTCCAGAGAAGAGCAACAAGAATGATTAAAGGTCTTGAGAACATGACCTATGAAGGAAGGCTGAAAGAATTGGGTTTGTTTAGTTTGGAAAAGAGAAGACTGAGAGGGGACATGATAGCAGTTTTCAGGTATCTAAAAGGGTGTCATAAGGAGGAGGGAGAAAACTTGTTCACCTTAGCCTCTGAGGATAGAACAAGAAGCAATGGGCTTAAACTGCAGCAAGGGAGGTCTAGGTTGGACATTAGGAAAAAGTTCCTAACTGTCAGGGTGGTTAAACACTGGAATAAATTGCCTAGGGAGGTTGTGGAATCTCCATCTCTGGAGATATTTAAGAGTAGGTTAGATAAATGTCTATCAGGGATGGTCTAGACAGTATTTGGTCCTGCCATGCGGGCAGGGGACTGGACTCGATGACCTCTCGAGGTCCCTTCCAGTCCTAGAATCTATGAATAAGTAGGAGGAGTTAGGGAGGTTATATTATCTCTGTATTTGACATTGATGGAATATTGTGTCCAGCTCTGGCATTCATACTTCAAGAAAGATGTTGAAAAATT
>NW_020716399.1:0-2837 GCF_002925995.2 Terrapene triunguis
TCTTTAGCTGATATAAATAAGTTGATAAATAGTTGTAAGGTAAAGATTCATAGATTCATAGATTCATAGATTCTAGGACTGGAAGGGACCTCGAGAGGTCATCGAGTCCAGTCCCCTGCCCGCATGGCAGGACCAAATACTGTCTAGACCATCCCTGATAGACATTTATCTAACCTACTCTTAAATATCTCCAGAGATGGAGATTCCACAACCTCCCTAGGCAATTTATTCCAGTGTTTAACCACCCTGACAGTTAGGAACTTTTTCCTAATGTCCAACCTAGACCTCCCTTGCTGCAGTTTAAGCCCATTGCTTCTTGTTCTATCCTCAGAGGCTAAGGTGAACAAGTTTTCTCCCTCCTCCTTATGACACCCTTTTAGATACCTGAAAACTGCTATCATGTCCCCTCTCAGTCTTCTCTTTTCCAAACTAAACAAACCCAATTCTTTCAGCCTTGCTTCATAGGTCATGTTCTCAAGACCTTTAATCATTCTTGTTGCTCTTCTCTGGACCCTTTCCAATTTCTCCACATCTTTCTTGAAATGCGGTGCCCAGAACTGGACACAATACTCCAGCTGAGGCCTAACCAGAGCAGAGTAGAGCGGAAGAATGACTTCTCGTGTCTTGCTCACAACACACCTGTTAATACATCCCAGAATCACGTTTGCTTTTTTTGCAACAGCATCACACTGTTGACTCATATTTAGCTTGTGGTCCACTATAACCCCTAGATCCCTTTCTGCCGTACTCCTTCCTAGACAGTCTCTTCCCATTCTGTATGTGTGAAACTGATTTTTTCTTCCTAAGTGGAGCACTTTGCATTTGTCTTTGTTAAACTTCATCCTGTTTAACTCAGACCATTTCTCCAATTTGTCCAGATCATTTTGAATTATGACCCTGTCCTCCAAAGCAGTTGCAATCCCTCCCAGTTTGGTATCATCCGCAAACTTAATAAGCATACTTTCTATGCCAATATCTAAGTCGTTAATGAAGATATTGAACAGAGCCGGTCCCAAAACAGACCCCTGCGGAACCCCACTCGTTATGCCTTTCCAGCAGGATTGGGAACCATTAATAACAACTCTCTGAGTACGGTTATCCAGCCAGTTATGCACCCACCTTATAGTAGCCCCATCTAAATTGTATTTGCCTAGTTTGTCGATAAGAATATCATGCGAGACCGTATCAAATGCCTTACTAAAGTCTAGGTATACCACATCCACAGCTTCTCCCTTATCCACAAGACTCGTTATCCTATCGAAGAAAGCTATCAGATTGGTTTGACATGATTTGTTCTTTACAAATCCATGCTGGCTGTTCCCTATCACCTTACCACCTTCCAAGTGTTTGCAGATGATTTCCTTAATTACTTGCTCCATTATCTTCCCTGGCACAGAAGTTAAACTAACTGGTCTGTAGTTTCCTGGGTTGTTTTTATTTCCCTTTTTATAGATGGGCACTATATTTGCCCTTTTCCAGTCTTCTGGAATCTCTCCCGTCTCCCATGATTTTCCAAAGATAATAGCTAGAGGCTCAGATACCTCCTCTATTAGCTCCTTGAGTATTCTAGGATGCATTTCATCAGGCCCTGGTGACTTGCAGGCATCTAACTTTTCTAAGTGATTTTTAACTTGTTCTTTTTTTATTTTATCTGCTAAACCTACCCCCTTCCCATTAGCATTCACTAGGATAGGCATTCCTTCAGACTTCTCGGTGAAGACCGAAACAAAGAAGTCATTAAGCATCTCTGCCATTTCCAAGTTTCCTGTTACTGTTTCTCCCTCTTCACTAAGCAGTGGGCCTACCCTGTCTTTGGTCTTCCTCGTGCTTCTAATGTATTGATAAAAAGTCTTCTTGTTCCCCTTTATTCCCTTAGCTAGTTTGAGCTCATTTTGTGCCTTTGCCTTTCTAATCTTGCCCCTGCATTCCTGTGTTGTTTGCCTATATTCATCCTTTGTAATCTGTCCTAGTTTCCATTTTTTATATGACTCCTTTTTATTTTTTAGATCATGCAAGATCTCGTGGTTAAGCCAAGGTGGTCTTTTGCCACATTTTCTATCTTTCCTAACCAGCGGAATAGCTTGCTTTTGGGCCCTTAATAGTGTCCCTTTGAAAAACTGCCAGCTCTCCTCAGTTGTTTTTCCCCTCAGTCTTGATTCCCATGGGACCTTACCTATCAGCTCTCTGAGCTTACCAAAATCCGCCTTCCTGAAATCCATTGTCTCTATTTTGCTGTTCTCCCTTCTACCCTTCCTTAGAATTGCAAACTCTATGATTTCATGATCACTTTCACCCAAGCTGCCTTCTACTTTCAAATTCTCAACAAGTTCCTCCCTATTTGTTAAAATCAAGTCTAGAACAGCTTCACCCCTAGTAGCTTTTTCAACCTTCTGAAATAAAAAGTTGTCTGCAATGCAGTCCAAGAATTTGTTGGATAGTCTGTGCCCCGCTGTGTTATTTTCCCAACATATATCCGGATAGTTGAAGTCCCCCATCACCACCAAATCTTGGGCTTTGGATGATTTTGTTAGTTGTTTAAAAAAAGCCTCATCCACCTCTTCCACCTGGTTAGGTGGCCTGTAGTAGACTCCTAGCATGACATCACCCTTGTTTTTTACCCCTTTTAGCCTAACCCAGAGACTCTCAACACTTCCGTCTCCTATGTCCATCTCTACCTCAGTCCAAGTGTGTACATTTTTAATATATAAGGCAACACCTCCTCCCTTTTTCCCCTGTCTATCCTTCCTGAGCAAGCTGTATCCATCCACACCAAGCTGTATCCATCCACACCATTGATAGAATGTCTCTTGCACCACAACTCATCTTAAAGATCTTCA
>NW_020716400.1:0-1756 GCF_002925995.2 Terrapene triunguis
AAATTGTTTATTGCCTAGGACAAATAGGCATAAACATTTTCTATGAAGAACAGGAGTACTTGTGGCACCTTAGAGACTAACAAATTTATTAGAGCATAAACTTTCGTGGGCTACAACCCACTTCTTCGGATGCATATTGAGTGAAACATATCGAGGAGATATATATACACACATACAGAGAGCATGAACAGGTGGGAGTTGTCTTACCAACTCTGAGAGGCCAATTAAGTAAGAGAAAAAAAACTTTTGAAGTGATAATCAAGGTAGCCAAGTACAGACAGTTTGATAAGAAGCAAGTGTGAGAATACTTACAAGGGGAGATAGATTCAATGTTTGTAATGGCTCAGCCATTCCCAATCCCTATTTAGCCCTGAGTTGATTGTATCTAGTTTGCATATCAATTCCAGCTCAGCAGTCTCTCGTTGGAGTCTGTTTTTGAAGTTTTTCTGTTTTAAGATAGCCACCCGCAGGTCTGTCATAGAATGGCCAGACAGGTTAAAGTGTTCTCCCACTGGTTTTTGAGTATTATGATTCCTGATGTCAGATTTGTGTCCATTAATTCTTTTGCGTAGAGACTGTCCGGTTTGGCCAATGTACATGGCAGAGGGGCATTGCTGGCATATGATGGCATATATCACATTCTTAAAGCTACAATACCCACCTGCTGAAGTGAAAAAACAGATTGACAGAGCCAGACGAGTACCCAGAAGTCACCTCCTACAAGACAGGGCCAACAAAGAAAATAACAGAACACCACTAGCTGTCACCTTCAGCCCCCAACTAAAACCTCTCCAGCGCATCATTAGAGATCTACAACCTATCCTGAAAGATGATCCTTTACTCTCACAGATCTTGGGAGACAGACCTGTCCTTGCTTACAGACAACCCCCCAACCTAAAGCAAATACTCACCAGCAACCACACATCACTGAACAAAAACACTGACCCAGGAACCTATCCTTGTAACAAAGCCCGATGCCAACTCTGTCTACATATCTATTCAAGTGACACCATCATAGGGCCTAATCACATCAGCCATACCATCAGGGGCTCGTTCACCTGCACATCTACCAATGTGATATATGCCATCATATGCCAGCAATGCCCCTCTGCCATGTACATTGGCCAAACCGGACAGTCTCTACGCAAAAGAATTAATGGACACAAATCTGACATCAGGAATCATAATACTCAAAAACCAGTGGGAGAACACTTTAACCTGTCTGGCCATTCTATGACAGACCTGCGGGTGGCTATCTTAAAACAGAAAAACTTCAAAAACAGACTCCAACGAGAGACTGCTGAGCTGGAATTGATATGCAAACTAGACACAATCAACTCAGGGCTAAATAGGGATTGGGAATGGCTGAGCCATTACAAACATTGAATCTATCTCCCCTTGTAAGTATTCTCACACTTGCTTCTTATCAAACTGTCTGTACTTGGCTACCTTGATTATCACTTCAAAAGTTTTTTTTCTCTTACTTAATTGGCCTCTCAGAGTTGGTAAGACAACTCCCACCTGTTCATGCTCTCTGTATGTGTGTATATATATCTCCTCGATATGTTTCACTCAATATGCATCCGAAGAAGTGGGTTGTAGCCCACGAAAGCTTATGCTCTAATAAATTTGTTAGTCTCTAAGGTGCCACAAGTACTCCTGTTCTTCTTGCGGATACAGACTAACACGGCTGCTACTCTGAAACCTGTCATTTTCTATGAAATACAGCATTTTGCTGCCCAGGCATTAAATAAGG
>NW_020716401.1:0-2116 GCF_002925995.2 Terrapene triunguis
GGATGGGTGGAAAGCTAAACCTGACTAGAAAAAACGTTTCTGAATCTGAGGGTATGTCTACACTACGAGGGTAATTCGATTTTACTTAAATCGAATATGTGGAATCGATATTGCAAAGTCGAACGTGTGTGTCCACACTAAGGACACACTAAGGACAGTAATTCGACTTTGTGAGTCCACACTAACGGGGCGAGCGTCGATATTGGAAGCGGTGCACTGTGGGCAGCTATCCCACAGTTCCCTCAGTCCCCGCTGCCCATCGGAATTCTGGGTCGAGCCGCCAATGCCTTCTGGGTAAAAAAAATTTGTCGTCATCCGTCCGTCACTAACGCCCTCCCTCCCTCCATGAAAGCGCCGGCGGGAAATCAGTTCGCGCACTTTTCTGGTCAGTGACAGCGCGGACGCCACAGCACTGCGATCATGGATCACGCTGCGACCATCGCTGCACTTGTGGCCGTTCTCAACACCTCGCAGCTTATCATACACCTTTCCCTGAGGCAGATGAAGAGTAATCAGGCGAGGAGGCTACGACACCGCCGTGATGGCCTGAAGTCGGAGAGTAGCACAGAGCTGTCAGAAACCACGAGCCCCAGCGCCCAGGACATCACGTTGGCAATGGGGCATGTGGATTTTGTTGAACGGCGATTCTGGGCCCGGGAAACAAGCACAGACTGGTGGGACCGTATAGTGCTTCAGGTCTGGGATGAATCCCAGTGGCTGCGAAACTTTCGCATGCGGAAGGGGACTTTCCTCGAACTTTGTGAATTGCTGTCCCCTGCCCTGAAGCGCCAGAATACCAGGATGAGAGCAGCCCTCACAGTTGAGAAGCGAGTGGCCATAGCCCTCTGGAAGCTTGCAACGCCGGACAGCTACCGGTCGGTTGCGAACCACTTTGGTGTGGGCAAATCTACCGTGGGGGTTGTTGTCATGCAAGTAGCCAAGGCGATCGTGAAGGTACTGCTCCCAAAGGTAGTGACCCTGGGAAACGTGCAGGTCATCATAGATGGCTTTGCCGCGATGGGATTCCCAAACTGCGGTGGGGCTATCGATGGGACTCACATCCCTATCCTGGGACCGGACCACCAGGCCAGCCAGTACATCAATAGAAAGGGCTACTTTTCAATGGTGCTGCAAGCACTGGTGGACCATCGGGGACGGTTTACAAACATCTACGTCGGATGGCCGGGCAAGGTTCATGACGCTCGCGTGTTCAGGAACTCTGGTCTGTTTAGACGGCTGCAGGAAGGTATTTACTTCCCAGACCACAAAATAACTCTTGGGGATGTGGAGATGCCTACAGTCATCCTCGGGGACCCAGCCTACCCGCTAATGCCCTGGCTCATGAAGCCCTATACTGGCGCCCTGGACACAGAAAAAGAACTGTTCAACTACCGTCTCAGCAAGTGCAGAATGGTGGTGGAGTGTGCTTTTGGCCGTCTCAAAGGGAGATGGAGAAGCTTACTCACTCGCTGTGATCTCAGTGAAACCAATATCCCCATCGTTATTGCAGCTTGCTGTGTGCTCCACAATCTGTGTGAGAGCAAGGGGGAGACCTTTATGGCGGGGTGGGAGCTAGAGGCAAATAGCCTGGCTGCTGATTACGTCCAGCCAGACAGCCGGGCCATTAGAAGATCCCAGCGGGACGCCCTGTGCATCCGGGAGGCTTTGAAAGCTAGGTTCCTGAGTGAGCAGGGCAACCAGTGACTTTTCAGTTTGTGGACAGAAAAGCTGAACCTGCCCCCGTTTCTTTACCCAGTTCATTTTGACTATCCTCTCCAGTTACATACCCCCTTCACCCCCTTCCCCTTCCCAAAAAATAAAATCATTTCGATTTTGTTAATGAACACCGTTGTCTGTATTGCTGTTTTCGCGGGAATATTTTAAACCGGGGACGCAGACTGTGGCGGGGGGCGGGTTCAGTGTTCTGATGCAAATGATGCTTCTAAACTCCCGGAATGACAGGCTCCGCACTGGTGGACTGGTTATTTCAATGGAGCCTGCCAGCACTCCTGGGGGGGACTGTGTGTATGTGTCGGCTATGTGACTTTCTGGCAGGGGGGGTAGGGTTACATATCCCCTGCTGCGTGGATCTGTGAGCCAGGATAAGGACCGCTGC
>NW_020716401.1:2216-4935 GCF_002925995.2 Terrapene triunguis
GTGTCCTGATGCTGGACCTGACACCGCCTCTGTACCCTGCTAAAGGTCACTGTCCTGTCCAATTACCAAGCCCCTTCCCCCCCTCCAGACAGACTCTCCCTCAAAAGAACCTGACTGAAACAGTAATGGAGAGAAACAAACATTTTATTGCGAACCAGACATGAAACGTGGGTTGTGAAACTTGGACGGGGGCTTGTGTGAGGTGGGTAGGAAAGGGCTTATGAAATTTTGGGGAATGTCAGCCTTCTAGTGCTAGAGCAGTCTGCAGGGGTTGACTGAAAGTTTTAACGGCCCTTGCCGCCCCTCCTTCTTTGGACTTTGGGTGAGGGGGGTGTGGGACTTGGTGGCGGGTGAGGGCGGTTACAGATAGACTGCAGCGGGGCTCTGTCCTCCTGCCTCCGGTCTTGCAGAACATCCACAAGGCGCCGGAGCGTGTCCGTTTGCTCCCTCATTAGTCCAAGCAGCTTTTCAGTAGCCTGTTGGTCCTCCTGACGCCACCTCTCCTCCCGTTCCATGACTGCTCGGTGCATTTGTGACAAGTTCTCCCTCCACTGTGTCTGCTGGGCTGCCTGGGCTCGGGAGCAGTCCATTAGTTCTGAGAACATGTCTTCACGCGTCTTCTTCTTCCTCCGCCTAATCTGCGCTAGCCTCTGGGAGTGTGCTGACAGGCTGGGTTGGGAGACAGTCGCAGATGTGTCTGTGTGAATTGTAAAAAGGGAGTGAATTCCTGAGACAGATAAATGAAATTGTATACAAAGAACCTAGTCTTTCTCTGTGAACAAGACCATGCACTGAACCTCTCACATGCGCACTCAGGACAAGGTCGAATTTTCGGCCGTCGCCTTCAGTGCCTGTGGACTTGCGGAGGTCTTGGACTGTTCAGAGAACTGTGGCTGGAGACCTGAACTTCTGGAGCGGGCAATAATGGTAAGCCGCAGACTTGTGGCTGCTTAAAACTCCAGCAGTAGCACTGGCCTCCTTTCACATTGAAAGCAATGCCAGTCTCTGCTGCCAGCAATCAGGACAGCATCAACTCTGCCCCTGTCCCACCCCCTCGCGGCTGTCCCAGGGAAAGATCCCTGTATGCTGCCCCTCTCCCTCCACCGCGTGGCTGTCAAGCAGTCCCAATACTAACATTCCCCTCCCTAATTCAAAGCAGGGCGTCATGAGCGACATCACCCTCCTGAGGATCCCGGACACCCAGAGAGAACGCATGCTGCGGGAAAGCATGCAGAAACCGGGGCCGTATGCCGCCATGCTATGTCGTGCGATGATCCCGGAGTACTTGATTGTGGCGTGGAGGGGACATGTCTGCTACCACGGAGGGCCCACTAAGATCGCCCTACCCCGGAACCTGATCAACAGGCTTGAGCTCTACCTCCACGAGACCTACGAGGAGTTCTCCTACGAGGATTTCTCGTCGATCCCCGGCCACATTGACCGGATTTTCGCGTAGGTGCACTGGGACTTTGGAGTGGAGCGTCTTGGGCCTGGGAATCATGTAGTAACGGACATTGTGAAAATTTTTTAAAACACTTGGGACTAAATTGAGAAGAGCCTAAGACAGAGAAATCATGAAAACCCATTTGTTACCTTTGTAAATATTCCTGTTTTGTACCTGATTATTTTTTTACTAGTTTACAGAACTTTTATAAATGTACATTGTTAATAGTATAAATATTACCGTTCTGTTTTAAATAAATGTTTACATGTTTACAGCACTTACTGCTTGATCCTTCCCCTGATTCTGTGTCCGGGGTAAGGGATGGGGACGGTTGGTACGGGATCTCGGTAAGGGTGATGAAGAGCTCCTGGCTGTCGGGGAAATCAGCGGTGCCAGCGCTGTCGACTGCCTCGTCCTCCTCATCTCCTTCCTCCTCTTCCCCGTCCGCTGTCATGTCCGACATGATCCCATCCTCGGAGTCCACGGTCAGGGGTGGGGTAGTGGTGGCGGCCGCTCCCAGGATGGAATGCAGTGCCTCGTAGAAACGGGATGTGTGGGGCTGGGATCCGGAGCGTCCGTTAGCCTCTTTGGTTTTTTGGTAGCCTTGTCTCAGCTCCTTGATTTTCACGCGGCACTGCGTTGCATCCCGGCTGTAGCCTCTCTCTGCCATGGCTTTGGAGATCTTCTCGTAGATCTTAGCATTCCTTCTTTTGGAGCGCAGCTCTGAAAGCACGGACTCATCGCCCCACACTGCGATGAGATCCAAGACTTCCCGATCAGTCCATGCTGGGGCCCTCTTTCTATTGGATTGCACGGCCATCTCTGCTGGAGAGCTCTGCATAGTTGCCACTGCTGCTGAGCTCCCCTCGATGTCCAAAGAGGAACTGAGATTCAAACTGCCCAGACAGGAAAATGAAAATGAATTCAAATTTTCCCGGGGGTGTGGCTGGTCAGAGCATCCGAGCTCTGACTGCTGTCCAGAGCGTCAACAGAGTGGTGCACTGTGGGATAGCTCCCGGAGCTATTACCGTCGATTTCCATCCACACCTAGCCTAATTCGATATGGCCATGTCGAATTTAGCGCTACTCCTCTCGTTGGGGAGGATTACAGAAATCGATTTAAAGAGAGCTTTATGTCGAACTAAATGGCTTCCTGGTGTGGACGGGTGCAGGGTTAATTCGATATAACGGCGCTAAAGTCGACATAAAAGCCTAGTGTAGACCAGGCCTAAGTGGCATGCAGAGCCCAGTTTGCTAAACATGTGGCATGGATTA
>NW_020716402.1:0-1040 GCF_002925995.2 Terrapene triunguis
AATGTCACCTGAAAGTGAGAACAGGCGTTTGCCTGGCACTGTTGTAGCCGGCATCGCAAAATATTTATATGCCAGATGCGCTAAAGATTCATAGATTCATAGATTCTAGGACTGGAAGGGACCTCGAGAGGTCATCGAGTCCAGTCCCCTGCCCGCATGGCAGGACCAAATACTGTCTAGACCATCCCTGATAGACATTTATCTGACCTACTCTTAAATATCTCCAGAGATGGAGATTCCACAACCTCCCTAGGCAATTTATTCCAGTGTTTAACCACCCTGACAGTTAGGAACTTTTTCCTAATGTCCAACCTAGACCTCCCTTGCTGCAGTTTAAGCCCATTGCTTCTTGTTCTATCCTCAGAGGCTAAGGTGAACAAGTTTTCTCCCTCCTCCTTATGACACCCTTTTAGATACCTGAAAACTGCTATCATGTCCCCTCTCAGTCTTCTCTTTTCCAAACTAAACAAACCCAATTCTTTCAGCCTTGCTTCATAGGTCATGTTCTCAAGACCTTTAATCATTCTTGTTGCTCTTCTCTGGACCCTTTCCAATTTCTCCACATCTTTCTTGAAATGCGGTGCCCAGAACTGGACACAATACTCCAGCTGAGGCCTAACCAGAGCAGAGTAGAGCGGAAGAATGACTTCTCGTGTCTTGCTCACAACACACCTGTTAATACATCCCAGAATCACGTTTGCTTTTTTTGCAACAGCATCACACTGTTGACTCATATTTAGCTTGTGGTCCACTATAACCCCTAGATCCCTTTCTGCCGTACTCCTTCCTAGACAGTCTCTTCCCATTCTGTATGTGTGATACTGATTTTTTCTTCCTAAGTGGAGCACTTTGCATTTGTCTTTGTTAAACTTCATCCTGTTTAACTCAGACCATTTCTCCAATTTGTCCAGATCATTTTGAATTATGACCCTGTCCTCCAAAGCAGTTGCAATCCCTCCCAGTTTGGTATTCATATGTCCCTTCATGCTTCAACCACCATTCCGGAGGACATGCGTCCATACTGATGACGGGTTCTGCTC
>NW_020716403.1:0-1800 GCF_002925995.2 Terrapene triunguis
ACCTGGGGAAGTTCGAACCCACCAACGTTCCCATGGATGCCCCATCATCTCCCATTCCTTGGTGAGGGTTACACCAGGCCCTTCCAGTTTCAGGCCCTCCCGTGGGTCTGTTGTGCTTGATGGCGCTTGCAGGCTGCATGTGGGAAGGTTTCTGCTGCCCGTGCCCTTTTGCCACCCCAACACCCCTGGGGTTTAAACTGAGATTGGGTCTTTTCCCAGCGCTCCACTTTGGAGGGCTGCAATTCGGGCTCTCTTGGTTAAGAGCCCCCATCTTGACCTTGGCCACCCTCTGAACAGGTGTCTCTGTCCCCAGCAGCTTGGCAACAGCCCCTTGCATTTGACGCCGCCACGTCGGAGGAGAGTGGTCAGTATACACGGTAAAGCACCGCCCAAATAGATACAGCTGCAGCTTTCTAAGGGCCTGCACCATGGCCGGGCATTTCTTCTCTGAGGCCGCATAGTTCTGCTCCCGGGGCAGCAGTTTCTTGCTCAGGTACCCGATGGGGTGTCTCCCCCCCTCAGCATCGGCTTGCATCAGCCCCGTGCCCAGCCCTGCGTCTGAGGCGTCGGTGAACACTGCAAAAGGCTTGGCAAAGTCTGGGTTTGCCAGATTTACCGGGCCCTGGATTAGAGCCTCCTTAAGTATACAGAGAGCCCGCTGGCACTGCTCAGTCCAGACCACCTTGTCTGGCTTATCCTTCTCACATAGCTCAGGGATGGGGGCAGCTAGAGGGTAAGGTGGGGTAGCACCCCGCCATCTTGATAAAGGCCTGGACTTGTTTCTTGGTCTGGGGTATGGACCAATCTTTGATCATCTTCCCCTTGCACTTTTCAGCTTTTACCGTCAGTCCTGCCTCCTTGAGGCAGCCCAGCACCCTCTTCACCTGGGACACATGTTCCTCCCAGGTCTGGCTAAAGACACACATGTCATCAACGTACGCCAGGGCCAAGTTCTCCATCCCCCTCAGCTTGTCTAGAATCTCCCCAGGCCTAGGCATGGGGTAGGCCTTGGACACGGTGATGGCTTTAAGCTTCCAATAGTCCCCACAAAACCAGATCATCCTGTCTCCCTTGGGGACCAGCCCCACGGGTGAGGCCCACGGGCTGTTGAACGGCTGGATCACATCTAAAGCCAGCATGTCCTTGACCTCTCTCTCCAGGTTCTGGGCTGCTTTCCCAGTGACTCTGAACGGGGAACACCTGATGGGGAGATTGGCTCCCACCTCAGGGAAGAGATCCACCAGGGGGTCTTCCCCCTTCTCCTCCCAGTCTTCCCCTTCCAGGTCCAGGGGTCCCCTTACTCTCCTCCCATATGGCAGCTCGAAAGGGAAGAACCCTGTGGATTCCTGGGGCACCACCAGCTGCCTCCCAATTCCCCACAGTTCTACTTCCCCTTGGGGAGCCCATTCCTGGTACAGGAATCCCTTCTCCCACAGGACTCTGTCCCTGCAGCCTTCCCCAAGGGGGTTTGCAGCGCGGTGGCCAGCAAGTTCCCTTAGCTTTTCCAATGAGGGATCCTTCTGCAGCTCGGTCTGGAATTCAGCTGCTGGGGAAGGGAGTGGGACCTGTTCCCTCTCGCTGGCTGGGCCTGGGGTCACAGCCCCCCTTAGCCCTGTCCCTGGTAGCTCCCTCCCTGCTGTGTAACCACTTCCCAGCAGCACGTCTGGACCAGGCAAACCTGGTGGGCAGCCGACCTGCTCTACCTGTGTGTCCCCCCACTCAGCTGGGGTCTCAGCTCCCACCGTGCTCAGCGCTGCCCTTGCTGTCCCAGTGGGGGCAGGCAGGGAGCTCCCTGCTCTG
>NW_020716404.1:0-2796 GCF_002925995.2 Terrapene triunguis
TTTCATGTGGAGGTTCATGTCAGACGTGTCCGCTCAGACCTCTTGGGATCTCCTTGATTTTCCTCCTGCTGTTTATAAATGTTTCAGTCATCCCAGCAGGAAGCAGAACCACCACGTGACTTAAATGATCAGTCACATACCAGGAATAGATTATAGATTCATAGATTCATAGATTCTAGGACTGGAAGGGACCTCGAGAGGTCATCGAGTCCAGTCCCCTGCTCGCATGGCAGGACCAAATACTGTCTAGACCATCCCTGATAGACATTTATCTAACCTACTCTTAAATATCTCCAGAGATGGAGATTCCACAACCTCCCTAGGCAATTTATTCCAGTGTTTAACCACCCTGACAGTTAGGAACTTTTTCCTAATGTCCAACCTAGACCTCCCTTGCTGCAGTTTAAGCCCATTGCTTCTTGTTCTATCCTCAGAGGCTAAGGTGAACAAGTTTTCTCCCTCCTCCTTATGATACCCTTTTAGATACCTGAAAACTGCTATCATGTCCCCTCTCAGTCTTCTCTTTTCCAAACTAAACAAACCCAATTCTTTCAGCCTTCCTTCATAGGTCATGTTCTCAAGACCTTTAATCATTCTTGTTGCTCTTCTCTGGACCCTTTCCAATTTCTCCACATCTTTCTTGTAATGCGGTGCCCAGAACTGGACACAATACTCCAGCTGAGGCCTAACCAGAGCAAAGTAGAGCGGAAGAATGACTTCTCGTGTCTTGCTCACAACACACCTGTTAATACATCCCAGAATCACGTTTGCTTTTTTTGCAACAGCATGACACTGTTGACTCATATTTAGCTTGTGGTCCACTATAACCCCTAGATCCCTTTCTGCCGTACTCCTTCCTAGACAGTCTCTTCCCATTCTGTATGTGTGAAACTGATTTTTTCTTCCTAAGTGGAGCACTTTGCATTTGTCTTTGTTAAACTTCATCCTGTTTAACTCAGACCATTTCTCCAATTTGTCCAGATCATTTTGAATTATGACCCTGTCCTCCAAAGCAGTTGCAATCCCTCCCAGTTTGGTATCATCCGCAAACTTAATAATCGTACTTTCTATACCAATATCTAAGTCGTTAATGAAGATATTGAACAGAGCCGGTCCCAAAACAGACCCCTGCGGAACCCCACTCGTTATGCCTTTCCAGCAGGATTGGGAACCATTAATAACAACTCTCTGAGTACGGTTATCCAGCCAGTTATGCACCCACCTTATAGTAGCCCCATCTAAATTGTATTTGCCTAGTTTGTCGATAAGAATATCATGCGAGACCGTATCAAATGCCTTACTAAAGTCTAGGTATACCACATCCACAGCTTCTCCCTTATCCACAAGACTCGTTATCCTATCGAAGAAAGCTATCACATTGGTTTGACACGATTTGTTCTTTACAAATCCATGCTGGCTGTTCCCTATCACCTTACCACCTTCCAAGTGTTTGCAGATGATTTCCTTAATTACTTGCTCCATTATCTTCCCTGGCACAGAAGTTAAACTAACTGGTCTGTAGTTTCCTGGGTTGTTTTTATTTCCCTTTTTATAGATGGGCACTATATTTGCCCTTTTCCAGTCTTCTGGAATCTCTCCCGTCTCCCATGATTTTCCAAAGATAATAGCTAGAGGCTCAGATACCTCCTCTATTAGCTCCTTGAGTATTCTAGGATGCATTTCATCAGGCCCTGGTGACTTGCAGGCATCTAACGTTTCTAAGTGATTTTTAACTTGTTCTTTTTTTATTTTATCTGCTAAACCTACCCCCTTCCCATTAGCATTCACTAGGATAGGCATTCCTTCAGACTTCTCGGTGAAGACCGAAACAAAGAAGTCATTAAGCATCTCTGCCATTTCCAAGTTTCCTGTTACTGTTTCTCCCTCTTCACTAAGCAGTGGGCCTACCCTGTCTTTGGTCTTCCTCTTGCTTCTAATGTATTGATAAAAAGTCTTCTTGTTCCCCTTTATTCCCTTAGCTAGTTTGAGCTCATTTTGTGCCTTTGCTTTTCTAATCTTGCCCCTGCATTCCTGTGTTGTTTGCCTATATTCATCCTTTGTAATCTGTCCTAGTTTCCATTTTTTATATGACTCCTTTTTATTTTTTAGATCATGCAAGATCTCGTGGTTAAGCCAAGGTGGTCTTTTGCCACATTTTCTATCTTTCCTAACCAGCGGAATAGCTTGCTTTTGGGCCCTTAATAGTGTCCCTTTGAAAAACTGCCAACTCTCCTCAGTTGTTTTTCCCCTCAGTCTTGATTCCCATGGGACCTTACCTATCAGCTCTCTGAGCTTACCAAAATCCGCCTTCCTGAAATCCATTGTCTCTATTTTGCTGTTCTCCCTTCTACCCTTCCTTAGAATTGCAAACTCTATGATTTCATGATCACTTTCACCCAAGCTGCCTTCTACTTTCAAATTCTCAACGAGTTCCTCCCTATTTGTTAAAATCAAGTCTAGAACAGCTTCACCCCTAGTAGCTTAATGAATAATGAACAGTGAGCTGTCAGCTCACTAGTTTACAAACAATCCATTGACTCAAACTCTCAAAAGGGTTTGTGGCCCATTCCAGAGTAACAAACAAATTTGTGAAAATCAAAGTCTGTTTGTGGAAAAGTTGCAGAGAAAATAGTAGAATTTGTAAAATTAACAGTTTACGTCGTCACTTTACACGTAGCAGAGGGCATGGTGCTGCTAATTTTAATCTAATCTATCTATCTGTCTATCAGTCGATCATATTTCCCAGGCATGTCATGTGCAGTCCTTCCGTCTGTGTCTCTCTAACGGACCGATACC
>NW_020716405.1:0-1139 GCF_002925995.2 Terrapene triunguis
GCTAGCTCCGGGCTCTCTGGATCTGGTACCGTTGTGGTTTATCTCACGAGCTGCCCATTTCCACGTGTCCACCTGCATCGATTCATTCTGATCAGAAAACACGGCTCCCGAATGCCAGGGGTTGGATTTGCTTAACACAACCCGAGCCTTCGTGTACCTGAGCGGTGCCAAATTGCAGCCGCCTCTGGGGTGGGGCGCGGGGGCTGTTTATACAGGGATCACTTGCCTGGTGCTGAGATGCAGCTGCCTCTGGGGTGGGGCGCGGGGGCTGTTTATACAGGGATCCCTCGCCTGGTGCTGAGATGCAGCCACCTCTGGGGTGGAGCATGGGGGCTGGTTATACAGGGACCCCTCACCCGGTGCAGAGATGCAGCCGCCTCCTTTCCCCTCCACACACTCCTCCAATACCCGGCTTAGCACCGCTCCAGCACCCCCCAGCTGCAGCTCTGACGCTAATTGCGGTCGTCGCCATTGGAGATGTGGGGGGGGTCAATACCACCTGCACCCCCCAAGCCAGAGGGAAAGGGGGAGGGACCCTGGGGCCGGCAGGCAAGGTGTGCCTAGGCCCCACTACCCGGAGGGGATCAGAAGGTCGGAGCTGCAAACCCCCCCCCCCCCCCGGCACCAGCGCAGGGACGGGGGGGTAGCACTGATGGGGTCAGCCTCCCGGCCGGGTTCCTGGGCAGAACCGGGATCCGGATCCAAATCCTGCCCCAGGGCCTCGGCGGCTGCTTGGGCTCAGAGTGCAGAGCTGTGATTTTGCGGGGTGTCCCAGCACCCCCCCCCCCTCCGCTGGCCAGGTCCCCGCAAGGCACCTGGCAAGTCCCTCGAGACCCGGTTAGTAACGATCCCTGGCTGTTCTCCCCCAGCGATCTCAACGCGCTTCACTGAGGAGCGCAGCGGCATTGTCCCCATTGCGCAGATGGGGAAACTGAGGCACGAAGGGAGGGGAGGGGGGGTGACTTGCCCCAGCAGACACTGCCAGTGCCGGAGCTGGAAGAGAAGCCAGGCCTCCTAGGACCCACTCTAACGCTCCAGCCACTAGGCCGCACCACTGAGGCTGGGATCACAGTCCGCACCGACCCCCCTGGGGAGAGATTTCTCCTCTTTAGGGTGATGGCAGCATGCCCGGGGGGGGG
>NW_020716406.1:0-557 GCF_002925995.2 Terrapene triunguis
GCTAGCTCCGGGCTCTCTGGATCTGGTACCGTTGTGGTTTATCTCACAAGCTGCCCATTTCCACGTGTCCACCTGCATCGATTCATTCTGATCAGAAAACACGGCTCCCGAATGCCAGGGGTTGGATTTGCTTAACACAATCCGAGCCTTCGTGTACCTTAGCGGTGCCAAATTGCAGCCACCTCTGGGGTGGGGCGCGGGGGCTGTTTATACAGGGATCCCTCGCCTGGTGCTGAGATGCAGCCGCCTCTGGGGTGGAGCATGGGGGCTGGTTATACAGGGACCCCTCACCCGGTGCAGAGATGCAGCCGCCTCCTTTCCCCTTCACACACTCCTCCAATACCCGGCTTAGCACCGCTCCAGCACCCCCCAGCTGCAGCTCTGACGCTAATTGCGGTCGTCGCCATTGGAGATGTGGGAGGGTCAATACCACCCGCACCCCCCAAGCCAGAGGGAAAGGGGGAGGGACCCTGGGGCCGGCAGGCAAGGTGTGCCTAGGCCCCACTACCCGGAGGGGATCAGAAGGTCGGAGCTGCAAACCCCCCCCCCCCCCCCCC
>NW_020716406.1:657-1232 GCF_002925995.2 Terrapene triunguis
CCCCCCCCCCCCCCCCGGCACCAGCGCAGGGACGGGGGGGTAGCACTGATGGGGTCAGCCTCCCGGCCGGGTTCCTGGGCAGAACCGGGATCCGGATCCAAATCCTGCCCCAGGGCCTCGGCGGCTGCTTGGGCTCAGAGTGCAGAGCTGTGATTTTGCGGGGTGTCCCAGCACCCCCCCCCTCCGCTGGCCAGGTCCCCGCAAGGCACCTGGCAAGTCCCTCGAGCCCCGGTTAGTAACGATCCCCGGCTGTTCTCCCCCAGCGATCTCAACGCGCTTCGCTGAGGAGCGCAGCAGCATTGTCCCTATTGCGCAGATGGGGAAACTGAGGCACAAAGGGAGGGGAGGGGGGGTGACTTGCCCCAGCAGACACTGCCAGTGCCGGAGCTGGAAGAGAAGCCAGGCCTCCTGGGACCCACTCTAACGCTCCAGCCACTAGGCCGCACCACTGAGGCTGGGACCACAGTCCGCCCCGACCCCCCGGGGGGGAGTTTTCTCCTCTTTGGCGTGGTGGCAGCATGCCGGGGGGGGGGGGGGGCAGCCCTGCCACGCTGCTATGGAGTTGTTCATCCCAG
>NW_020716407.1:0-3798 GCF_002925995.2 Terrapene triunguis
ATTGTCAAATATTTTTAGTTTAGCATTGAGAGCCTGATCCTGAAAGTATCAGAGGGGTAGCCGTGTTAGTCTGAATCTGTAAAAAGCAACAGAGGGTCCTGTGGCACCTTTGAGACTAACAGAAGTATTGGGAGCATAAGCTTTCGTGGGTAAGAACCTCACTTCTTCAGATGCAAGTAATGGAAATCTCCAGAGGCAGGTATAAATCAGTGTGGAGATAACGAGGTTAGTTCAATCAGGGAGGGTGAGGTGCTCTGCTAGCAGTTGAGGTGTGAACACCAAGGGAGGAGAAACTGCTTCTGTAGTTGGATAGCCATTCACAGTCTTTGTTTAATCCTGATCTGATGGTGTCAAATTTGCAAATGAACTGGAGCTCAGCAGTTTCTCTTTGGAGTCTGGTCCTGAAGTTTTTTTGCTGTAAGATGGCTACCTTTACATCTGCTATTGTGTGGCCAGGGAGGTTGAAGTGTTCTCCTACAGGTTTTTGTGTATTGCCATTCCTGATATCTGACTTGTGTCCATTTATCCTCTTGCGTAGTGACTGTCCAGTTTGGCCAGTGTACATAGCAGAGGGGCATTGCTGGCATATGATGGCATATATAACATTGGTGGACGTGCAGGTGAATGAGCCGGTGATGTTGTAGCTGATCTGGTTAGGTCCTGTGATGGTGTTGCTGGTGTAGATATGTGGGCAGAGTTGGCATCGAGGTTTGTTGCATGGGTTGGTTCCAGAGTTAGTGTTGTTATGGTGCGGTGTGTGATTGCTGGTGAGAATATGCTTAAGGTTGGCAGGTTGTCTGTGGGCGAGGACTGGCCTGCCTCCCAAGGTCTGTGAAAGTGAGGGATCATTGTCCAGGATGGGTTGTAGATCACTGATGATGCGTTGGAGAGGTTTAAGCTGAGGACTGTAGGTGATGGCCAGTGGAGTTCTGTTGGTTTCTCTTCTGGGCCTGTCTTGTAGCAGGAGGCTTCTGGGTACACGTCTGGCTCTGTTGATTTGTTTCTTTATTTCCTTGTGTGGGTATCGTAGTTTTGAGAATGCTTGGTGAAGATCTTGTAGGTGTTGGTCTCTGTCTGAGGGGTTGGAGCAGATGCGATTGTACCTCAGTGCTTGGCTGTAGACGATGGATCGTGTGGTGTGACTGGGGTAGAAGCTGGAGGCATGAAGGTAGGCATAGCGGTCGGTGGGTTTTCGGTATAGGGTGGTGTTAATGTGGCCATCGCTTATTTGTACGGTGGTGTCTAGGAAGTGGACCTCCCGTGTAGATTGGTCCAGGCTGAGGTTGAGGTGGGGTGGAAGCTGTTGAAATCATGGTGGAATTCTTCCAGGGTCTCTTTCCCATGATGAAGATGTCATCAATATAGCGTAGGTAGAGAAGGGGCATGAGTGGACGAGAGCTGAGGAAGCGTTGTTCCAGGTCAGCCATAAAACTGTTGGCATATTGTGGGGCCATGCGGGTGCCCATAGAGGTGCCACTGGTCTGGAGGTATATATTGTCACTGAATTTGAAATAATTGTGCGTGAGGATAAAGTCACAGAGCTCAGCAATAAGTTGTGCTGTGTCATCATCAGGGATACTGTTCCTGACAGCTTGTATTCCATCTGTATGTGGGATGTTTGTGTAGAGAGCCTCTACATCCAGAAATTGTGGAAAAACAACATTGCTTGCCTCATAACCTAAGTCGTGCAGAACGCAATGCCATCCACAGCCTCAGAAACCACCCTGACATTATCATCAAAGAGGCTGATAAAGGAGGTGCTGTTGTCATCATGAACAGGTCTGACTACCAGAAGGAGGCTGCCAGACAACTCTCCAATACCAAATTCTACAGGCCACTTTCCTCAGATCCCACTGAGGAATACACTAAGAAACTGCACCATCTGCTGAGGACACTCCCTACACTAACACAGGAACAAATCAACTTACCCTTAGAGCCCCGACCGGGGTTATTCTATCTACTACCTAAGATCCACAAACCTGGAAATCCTGGACGCCCCATCATCTCGGGCATCGGCACTCTCACTGAAGGACTGTCTGGATATGTGGACTCTCTACTCAGACCCTACGCCACCAGCACTCCCAGCTATCTCCGTGACACCACAGATTTCTTGAGAAAACTACAATGCATTGGTGACCTCCCAGAAAACACCATCCTAGCCACCATGGATGTAGAGGCTCTCTACACAAACATCCCACACACAGATGGAATACAAGCTGTCAGGAACAGTATCCCTGATGATGACACAGCACAACTTATTGCTGAGCTCTGTGACTTTATCCTCACGCACAATTATTTCAAATTCAGTGACAATATATACCTCCAGACCAGTGGCACCTCTATGGGCACCCGCATGGCCCCACAATATGCCAACAGTTTTATGGCTGACCTGGAACAACGCTTCCTCAGCTCTCGTCCACTCATGCCCCTTCTCTACCTACGCTATATTGATGACATCTTCATCATGGGAAAGAGACCCTGGAAGAATTCCACCATGATTTCAACAGCTTCCACCCCACCTCAACCTCAGCCTGGACCAATCTACACGGGAGGTCCACTTCCTAGACACCACCGTACAAATAAGCGATGGCCACATTAACACCACCCTATACCGAAAACCCACCGACCGCTATGCCTACCTTCATGCCTCCAGCTTCTACCCCAGTCACACCACACGATCCATCGTCTACAGCCAAGCACTGAGGTACAATCGCATCTGCTCCAACCCCTCAGACAGAGACCAACACCTACAAGATCTTCACCAAGCATTCTCAAAACTACGATACCCACACAAGGAAATAAAGAAACAAATCAACAGAGCCAGACGTGTACCCAGAAGCCTCCTGCTACAAGACAGGCCCAGAAGAGAAACCAACAGAACTCCACTGGCCATCACCTACAGTCCTCAGCTTAAACCTCTCCAACGCATCATCAGTGATCTACAACCCATCCTGGACAATGATCCCTCACTTTCACAGACCTTGGGAGGCAGGCCAGTCCTCGCCCACAGACAACCTGCCAACCTTAAGCATATTCTCACCAGCAATCACACACCGCACCATAACAACACTAACTCTGGAACCAACCCATGCAACAAACCTCGATGCCAACTCTGCCCACATATCTACACCAGCAACACCATCACAGGACCTAACCAGATCAGCTACAACATCACCGGCTCATTCACCTGCACGTCCACCAATGTTATATATGCCATCATATGCCAGCAATGCCCCTCTGCTATGTACACTGGCCAAACTGGACAGTCACTACGCAAGAGGATAAATGGACACAAGTCAGATATCAGGAATGGCAATACACAAAAACCTGTAGGAGAACACTTCAACCTCCCTGGCCACACAATAGCAGATGTAAAGGTAGCCATCTTACAGCAAAAAAACTTCAGGACCAGACTCCAAAGAGAAACTGCTGAGCTCCAGTTCATTTGCAAATTTGACACCATCAGATCAGGATTAAACAAAGACTGTGAATGGCTATCCAACTACAGAAGCAGTTTCTCCTCCCTTGGTGTTCACACTTCAACTGCTAGCAGAGCACCTCACTCTCCCTGATTGAACTAACCTCGTTATCTCCACACTGATTTATACCTGCCTCTGGAGATTTCCATTTCTTGCATCTGAAGAAATGAGGTTCTTACCCACGAAAGCTTATGCTCCCAATACTTCTGTTAGTCTCAAAGGTGCCACAGGACCCTCTGTTGCTTGATCCTGAAAGTTTTCCCTGCGCAAACCGATGCATATATGGGTTGTGGTGCACTTTTAAGTGTCCAATGCAACG
>NW_020716408.1:0-1288 GCF_002925995.2 Terrapene triunguis
CTCGCGGCACTGCTTTGCATCATCCGGGCATTGCGATCTCAACCCATTATTCCAATAGGCGTGGTGATCATAGTGCTCATAATTGCCGCGGTGATCTGAGCGGGCTCCATGATCCCAGTGCTGGCTATGGCGTCTGGTCTGAAAAAAGGCGAGACATCACAGTCTATATGTATTGTGTGCTGCCAACCCTGACATAACAACATCCTCCCCATACTCTGTATGTTCCCCCAATGACCGACAACTGACTCCTCAAATCTTTTGTACCGTTTATTTTTAAATATTCTATAATAAAATTTATATCTGACGGACCAGGGGAGGGAGAGGGGGAGGGAGGGGCGAGTGACGACATGGCGTACAGGTACAGGGAATTAAAATCAAGAAAGGTGGGTTTGCATCAGGGAGAAACACAAACAAGTGTCACACAGAATGCCCCCCCCCCCCAAAGATTGAACTCAAAAGCCTGGGTTTAGCAGGAGGGAGGGGGGAAGCAAATGAATGGAGAATAAATCTATTTT
The DNA here is from genome assembly GCF_002925995.2 of Terrapene triunguis. Classification (NCBI taxonomy): domain Eukaryota; kingdom Metazoa; phylum Chordata; order Testudines; family Emydidae; genus Terrapene; species Terrapene triunguis. The sequence goes on from NW_020716408.1 coordinate 516, forward strand.
TTACATCTTAAGACGACGGCGCAGCATGACTGATAGCCCTTGGCATTTTCTGGGTGCTTGGCAGCAAATACTGGGCGCTTGGCAGTAAGCCTTCAGGTCTATTGCACCATCTGATACCCACTGCAGTACGACAACGATGGATACCAATCGTAATATGCTATCTACTGCCCAAAAGGCAAGGGGTTGCTGCTGTGTAGCAATCTAGCCCCACGTCTGCCAGCCCCATGTCTGCCAGCACCCAGATCGCCATCGGCCTCTTCTGGGTGCTTAGCAGACAATACTGGGCACTTGGCAGAAAATAGCATACTACGACTGATAACCATCATTGTCTGCCCGGGTGCCCATGATTGACAGCCGCTGCAGTACGACGACGACGGATACCAGTCGTAATAAACCATCTTCTACCAAAAGGCAAGGGGCTGGTGCAATGCAGCACCACGGCTGCCAGCCCCACAGCTGCCTGCACCCAGATCGCCAATGAAGGCTACCAGTCATGCTGCACCGTCTACCGCCAAAAGGCAGTAAGCTGCTGCTGCTGTTTAGCAATGCAGTCCCACGTTTGCCGGCACCCGGAAGAGATATGGTGACGGTAAGCTGAGCTGAGCGGGCTCAATGCTTGGCGTGGTATGTTGTCTGCACAGGTAACCCAGGTAAAAAGGCGCGAATCTATTGTCTGCCGTTGCTGTGACGGCGGGGGAGGGGCCTGACGCAATGTACCCAGAACCCCTCGCGGCACTGCTTTGCATCATCCGGGCATTGCGATCTCAACCCAT
>NW_020716409.1:0-1308 GCF_002925995.2 Terrapene triunguis
TGTCAGTTCTGACGGACAACACTACCGCCATGTTCTACATAAAAAGCAGGGCGGGTCCCGATCCTCTCCCCTCTGTCACGAGGCGCTCCTCCTATGGGACTGCTGCATAGCCCATTCAGTCCACCTACTCGCAACATATCTCCCAGAGGCCCAAAATGGGTTAGCAGACCGCCTTAGCCGGTCCTACCACATGCACGAATGGACGTTGAGACAGGACGTCCTGCATTTAATCTTCCAGAGGTGGGGGTTTCCCCAGGTGGATCTCTTCGCCACCAAGAGCAACAGCCAATGCCCTCAGTTTTGTTCATTCCAGAACCTCAGCCCAGGCTCGTTGGCAGATGCCTTTGCGATTCCGTGGGGCGGGAGCCTGAGGTATGCCTTCCCTCCATTCCCGCTCATCCACAGGGTCCTCCTCAACACCCGTAGGGACAAGGCGACAGTCATCCTCATCGCCCCGGCGTGGCCACGCCAGCACTGGTTCACGACCCTGCTGGAACTCTCCGTGACCACCCCGATCGCCCTCCCCCTCCACCGCGACCTCATCACACAAGACCGGGGTCGCCTACTCCACCCGAACCTACCGTTGCTACATCTCACGGCATGGTATCTCTGTGGCTAAACGATACGGAGCACAGGTGCTCCCACCAGGTCCAGCAAATTCTCCTTGGTAGTAGGAAGCCCTCCACAAGAGCGACCTACCTTGCCAAATGGAAGAGGTTCTCCCACTGGTGTGACCCTCATCACATACAGCCTCTGCAGGCCTCAGTCCCATCAATTCTGGACTACTTGCTACGCCTCAAGCATCAAGGGCTCGCCCCCGCCTCAATTAAAGTGCATCTGGCTGCCATATCGGCGTTCCACCCTGGGGAGTTGGGGGTTTCGGTGTTCTCCAACCCCACAGTAGTCCGATTCCTCAAGGGGCTGGAGAGGGTGTTTCCCTACTCGCGCCCGCCGGTCCCTGCGTGGAATCTCAACCTGGTCCTGACTAAACTCATGGGGCCGCCCTTTGAACCCCTAGCCTCTTGATCCCTCATGCACCTCTCATGGAAGGTAGCGTTTCTCGTGGCCATCACATCAGCTAGGAGGGTATCGGAATTGAGAGCCCTCACTTCGGAACCTCCTTATACAGTTTTTTATAAGGATAAGGTGCAACTGAGGCCGCACCCTAAATTCTTTCCAAAGGTGGTCACGCATTTTCATATGGGACAGGACATTTGTTTACCGGTGTTCTTCCCTAAGCCCCATACGGACCCAAGCCACCGCAGCCTGCATACCCTCGATGTCCGTAGAGCCTTGGCATTTTATCTA
>NW_020716410.1:0-1662 GCF_002925995.2 Terrapene triunguis
TTGCGCCAGGTGCCTGAGACACTGCAGGGGCTGTGCCTCTGAGGCCACCAGCAACTCCCGCTCCCTGCTGCAGGTACTGCTCTGGCTCACTGTAAATGGGGACCTAGTGGAAGGGGAAATGGAGCCCCCTGGCACTCACTAAAAGGGAAAGTGGTGGATTCTCCATCTCTTGATGTCATTTAATGAAGACTAGATGCCTTTCTGGAATGTGTGTGCCCAAAAAGTAACTATTGTACTATACAGGAAGCCTATGATATGCAGGGAGTTAGATTAGATGCTCTAAAGGTCTCTTCTGGCCATAAAGTCTACTGATTTTGGAAAAACTGAATGTAGCATTGGGAGCAGCCTCTGATGTTTTCCTGTCTAGCCGGCTTGCTTCCTAGAATGAACACGCATTGAGTGGGGTGATCCACAGAGAGTAGCTCAAACCTTCAAAGTGTCAGGCCAGCATCAGGACATTAGCACTTCAGGGGATGGGTGGGTGTGGCAGTGACATCACAAAGGCCTTTTGCAGGACCTGAGCCTATTGGTCAAAGGTGTTAGGGAGGTTGTGACCTCACAGAGAGATGCTGACATGAGCCAGGCAGGACAGGGGCGCAGGGCCAGGGAAACCTCAGAGACTCCTGTGGCTTTGCTTCAGCAAGTCTCCTTCTCGAGGTCTCTCTTTGAGGACTGAGAGAGTATTAGGGTTCACATATGTGAGTGCGAGCAGGAGCCTCTTTCGAGTTTTCTCCTTTCCTTTTACTGATTTTACTAGAAAACAGACGTCCCTGTTGAGAAGGTAAGAGCCTCGGAGAGGTTTGAAACCTGTTCAGTCTGATCCACCTGTTGCCAGCTGAATTCTAGGCATGGAAAACACTAGTTTAAGGTGGCAGAATTTTATTCCCTCCCTGGGATTTTGTCCCGTAGAATTACTGGGCACATTAGGGTTTGTCCTTTTCGTTTTACCTTTTCCTCCATCCCTCCTTCCTTTCTCTTCATCTCTTACTTCTTTTGTCCTTTCTCCTGTTCCCCTCCCACCACCAGGAGTGGGGTGTGTGTGTGTGTGTATGTGTGTTGCTGGGGGTGCTCTTCACCTCCCCTTGTGGGAAGTTCATCCAAAACTGTGCGATTGAAATAGTGCTTGGACTCCACTGACACTAGATGCTGCCATCCTGTGGCTTAGCATTAGTGTCTGGGATGACTTGGGGCAAGATCTCAACCTCCCCCAACCGACTTCACTGCTGCCAGAATCCCTCCTGCCCTCCCTGCTAGAGCCGCCTCCCTGCCCAACCTGGGTGGGGGTGGAGAAGAGGGTTCTGAGAACTTGAGCTGTGGTTTGGAGGTGGAACAGCTGTCAAGGGCACTGAGGGGGAGGTAGCAGGAGCTCACCCTACAAGGAGGGGGGTTGGCACTGGAGGTTACTAGAAAGGACAAGAAGACTCCATTCTGGGATTCAGGAGGTGAATCCATCCCTCAGTGGTGGGCAGGTGCTGGGTGGAAATACTGCTGGTTCCAGGTGCCCTTAATTCCCCCTGATTCCTCGGGGCGTTTGAGTCTCTGACAGGTTCTCGTTCCCTTGCAGCAGGAGGACGTCACGGCCAAAGTGATGCACCAGCTCCGCATCATCCGGCACTTGCGCCAGGTGCCTGAGACACTGCAGGGGCTGTGCCTCTGAGGCCA
>NW_020716411.1:0-1591 GCF_002925995.2 Terrapene triunguis
AATGTTTCTTTTCCTATTGAGTTTAACATTAAAAATCCCTTGGCAATAATCCCCTCCCCACCCCTCCAGCTGCATTGCAACAGACAAAAATGAAACTGGAGCTCTGGTGAACCAGTAGAAGTGTGCTGTATGCAGGGCCGGCTCCAGGCACCAGCGTAGGAAGCAGGTGCTTGGGGCGGCCAATTCAAAGAGGCGGCACTCCGTCCGGTATCGGGGTGGCACGTCCGGGTCTTCGGCAGGGGGTCCCTCATTCCCGCTCTTCCTCTTTGAGCTGCCACTGAATCGCCGCCGAAGAGGAAGAGAGGGAGGACCCGCCACCAAACTGCCGCAGAAGTGCCGCCGCCCGTCTTTTTTTTTTTTTTTTTCCCCCCGCTTGGGGCGGCAGAAAAGCTGGAGCCAGCCCTGGCTGTATGGGTAGGGCCAAAGGCTGTGGGTGCCATCACCAGTAGGCATAGTTTGACTTCTATACAATGGGGGGGAGGGGGCGCTCCAGTCAGGCCAATGGCCCCATGCGTGGGAGGGCAAATTCCACACCTGCCAGAGGCTTGCAGTTTGGGGGACAATGCCCCCCTTCGCCCTCCAAACTACACCCATGCTCTCAATTACACAGCCGCTCTGCTCTCAAAGCAGCAGCAGAGTGAGTTATGGTCTCAAAAATCAGGTACACAGAGAAGGAAAAATTGGTGTGTTGCACAGGTGGTTGCCATGGGGGAGGGGAAGGGAAAACACAGACTTGGAGCAAAGCTGTTAGTGTAACTGTGAGTGAATTACTGCAACAGGCAACCAAGTTCTATTTCTTCCAATTTGATCCCTGTGCTGTATGAAGACAGAATTGTTTGTCTTTACTGTAAAGATCTAGTTGATCTTCAGTAACCGTGATAACATGAATGGGCTAGAACAGTTCTTGGAATTTTGCACAGCTGAGCTTTGGGTTTTTTTTTTAATCGCAGTAGGTATTTGTGGCTGGGTATTTTGAATGGCTGAGACCACCTGTCTCTTTCACGGGAGGGAAGGAGCATACAGTATGAACCTGACAATCCCAGACCTCTACTATTTGCAGTACTGAATGGGGACATGGGCGGAGATTGCAAAGGTTAATCAGCTTCTCAAGCAGCTGTTTGCAAAAGGTTTCAGCCATTGTCTTCTACTACTTCTGTGTTTGAAATGAAAAGAGACAATCCCTTTACTAGCTATAGTGACTATTTCAGATGTTGGAGAAACTAGAGATCTTACTTTGTGAATGATACAAGATTAAAAAAAAAAAGTCAGTTTAACCTTTCCCCCCTTCCTGAAACTTAAAAAAAAAGTAATTTTTTTTTTCAAAAAGCAACTCTAGTTTTGGCATAATGCATTGACCAGGGATTCGGAAGCTCCCAGCCTCTGTTTCTAGCTGTGCCCATAACTCACTGGGTGGTTTTGGACAAGTAATTCAACCTCTCTCTGCCTCAGTTTCCCCATTGGTGAAATGGAGATACTTACTGAACTCAGAGAGATGTTGTGGGGATTTATTGCTGAAAAGCCAAGGGCTTTGAAATTCTAAAGAGCTATACTACTGCCAAGTGTTTATTATTGTTTTTGGTGTGAAATTTCT
>NW_020716412.1:0-1592 GCF_002925995.2 Terrapene triunguis
AATGTTTCTTTTCCTATTGAGTTTAACATTAAAAATCCCTTGGCAATGATCCCCTCCCCACCCCTCCAGCTGCATTGCAACAGACAAAAATGAAACTGGAGCTCTGGTGAACCAGTAGAAGTGTGCTGTATGCAGGGCCGGCTCCAGGCACCAGCGTAGGAAGCAGGTGCTTGGGGCGGCCAATTCAAAGGTGCGGCACTCCGTCCGGTATCGGGGTGGCACGTCCGGGTCTTCGGCAGGGGGTCCCTCATTCCCGCTCTTCCTCTTTGAGCTGCCACTGAATCGCCGCCGAAGAGGAAGAGAGGGAGGACCCGCCACCAAACTGCCGCAGAAGTGCCGCCGCCCGTCTTTTTTTTTTTTTTTTTCCCCCCGCTTGGGGCGGCAGAAAAGCTGGAGCCAGCCCTGGCTGTATGGGTAGGGCCAAAGGCTGTGGGTGCCATCACCAGTAGGCATAGTTTGACTTCTATACAATGGGGGGGAGGGGGCGCTCCAGTCAGGCCAATGGCCCCATGCGTGGGAGGGCAAATTCCACACCTGCCAGAGGCTTGCAGTTTGGGGGACAATGCCCCCCTTCGCCCTCCAAACTACACCCATGCTCTCAATTACACAGCCGCTCTGCTCTCAAAGCAGCAGCAGAGTGAGTTATGGTCTCAAAAATCAGGTACACAGAGAAGGAAAAATTGGTGTGTTGCACAGGTGGTTGCCATGGGGGAGGGGAAGGGAAAACACAGACTTGGAGCAAAGCTGTTAGTGTAACTGTGAGTGAATTACTGCAACAGGCAACCAAGTTCTATTTCTTCCAATTTGATCCCTGTGCTGTATGAAGACAGAATTGTTTGTCTTTACTGTAAAGATCTAGTTGATCTTCAGTAACCGTGATAACATGAATGGGCTAGAACAGTTCTTGGAATTTTGCACAGCTGAGCTTTGGGTTTTTTTTTTAAATCGCAGTAGGTATTTGTGGCTGGGTATTTTGAATGGCTGAGACCACCTGTCTCTTTCACGGGAGGGAAGGAGCATACAGTATGAACCTGACAATCCCAGACCTCTACTATTTGCAGTACTGAATGGGGACATGGGCGGAGATTGCAAAGGTTAATCAGCTTCTCAAGCAGCTGTTTGCAAAAGGTTTCAGCCATTGTCTTCTACTACTTCTGTGTTTGAAATGAAAAGAGACAATCCCTTTACTAGCTATAGTGACTATTTCAGATGTTGGAGAAACTAGAGATCTTACTTTGTGAATGATACAAGATTAAAAAAAAAAGTCAGTTTAACCTTTCCCCCCTTCCTGAAACTTAAAAAAAAAAAAAAAGTTTTTTTTCAAAAAGGAACTCTAGTTTTGGCATAATGCATTGACCAGGGATTCGGAAGCTCCCAGACTCTGTTTCTAGCTGTGCCCATAACTCACTGGGTGGTTTTGGACAAGTAATTCAACCTCTCTCTGCCTCAGTTTCCCCATTGGTGAAATGGAGATACTTTCTGAACTCAGAGAGATGTTGTGGGGATTTATTGCTGAAAAGCCAAGGGCTTTGAAATTCTAAAGACCTATACTACTGCCAAGTGTTTATTATTGTTTTTGGTGTGAAATTTCT
>NW_020716413.1:0-2572 GCF_002925995.2 Terrapene triunguis
AAGGCAGCCTCTCACTAACCAGCCTTTTTGGTCCCTCCCCATCCCTGCCAAAGCCAGGGGTCTCCGGGGTTTCCCTGGCCCTGCCCCCGGTCCTGCCTGGCTGATGTCAGCATGTCTCTGTGAGGTCACCACCACCGTACGATCATTGACCAATAGGCTGAGGTCCTGCAAAAGGCCTTTGTGATGTCACTGCCACACACACACACCCTCCCCTGAAGTGCTAATGTCCTGCTGCTGGCCTGACACTTTGAAGGTTTGAGCTACTCTCTGTGGATCACCCCACTCAATGAGTGTTCATTCTAGGAAGCAAGCCGGCTAGACAGTAAAACATCAGAGGCTGCTCCCAATGCTACACTCAGTTTTTCCAAAACTAGTAGACTTTATAGCCAGAAGAGACCTTTAGAGCATCTAATCTAACCCCCTACATGATCACCGGCTTCCTGTATAGTACAATAATTACTTTTTGGGCACACACATTCCAGAAAGGCATCTAGTCTTCATAAAATGACATCAATGAAATTAAGTGATGGAGAATCCACCAATTTCCCTTTTAGTGAGTGCCAGGGGGCTCCATTTCCCCTTCCACTAGCTCCCCATTTACAGTGAGCCAGAGCAGTACCTGCAGCAGGGAGCGGGAGTTGCTGGTGGCCTCAGAGGCACAGCCCCTGCAGTGCCTCAGGCACCTGGCACAAGTGCCGGATGATGCGGAGCTGGTGCATCACTTTGGCCGTGACGTCCTCCTGCTGCAAGGGAACGAGAACCTGTCAGAGACTCAAACGCCCCGAGGAATCAGGGGGAATTAAGGGCATCTGGAACCAGCAGCATTTCCACCCAGCACCTGCCCACCACTGAGGGATGGATTCACCTCCTGACCCCCAGAATGGAGATTGTTCTCCTTTCTAGTAACCTCCAGTTGCAACCCCTCTCCTTGTAGGGTGAGCTCCTGCCACCTCCACCTCAGTGCCCTTGACAGCTGATCCACCTCCAAACCACAGCTTGAGTCTTCAGAACCCTCTCCTCCAGCCCCACCCAGGTTGGGCAGGGAGGGGGCTCTAGCAGGGGGGGGGCAGGAGGGATTCTGGCAGCAGTGAAGTGGGTTGTGGGGAGGTTGAGATCTTACCCCAAGTCATCCCAGACACTAATGCTAAGCCACAAGATCGCAGCACCTAGTGTCAGTGGGGTCCAAGCACTATTTCAACCCCACATTTTTGTATGGACCTCCCACAATGGGAGATGAAGAGTACCCCCAGCAACACACACACACACACCCCTCCTGGTGGTGGGAGGGGAACAGGAGAAAGGACAAAAGAAGTAAGAGATGAAGAGAAAGGAAGGATGGATGGAGGAAAAGATAAAACAAAAAGGATAGGTTCCAAACCTCTCGGAGGCTCTTACCTTCTAAACAGGGACGTATGTTTTCTACTAAAACCAGTAAAAGAAAGGAGAAAACTCAAAAGAGGTTCTTTCTCGTGCTCTGGAGCTGCTCTCAGATGTTTTTGAGAGCAGCCTCCTCTGTGGCCACGTCCCCCCATTCTTCCTCCTCGTCCTCTGAGTCCCTGGGGATCCCTGCACCAGGGAGAGAAGTGGACAAGGTGACGCCTGCTGCCACTCGGGGGAAGGACAGGGGCATGGTGGGGCCATGTGACCCCTTCCCACCTCCGGGACCCAGGGCAGATTGTGCCCCACACTCCCCCCTCTCAGTGATGCCTTCAGCCGCCAACTCCTTCAGGAGCCCATAGGAAAGAGACCCCCCACACTCTCCTGGTGGACTCCCTGGGATGCCTTCCCCTCCTGCCACCCAACTGGAGCATCAACCACCAAAGTGGCAGCATCTAGTGTCAGTGGGGTTCACGTGGCTCAGGCCAGACACCTGGGCAGGGGACTCGCCCCCATAGCACTGGTGGAGTGCGTGGCCCAGGGTGTTCACAGCCCCCTCCTCACCCCTCCCTGAGCCCAGCCTGGCTCCTCACCTAGAACAAAGCAGCACCGCCCATCGGCCTCACTACTGCCTGAGTCCCAGGCGCTGCTGCTGTCCCATGGGGAGCGGGCTGAGTTGCTGGTGCTGCGACAGGGATCCTCCACCTCCTGCCCTGGGGAGGCTGGAAGGTCCTCAGGGACCGGGCAGAGCGATGACTCCTGCTGGGAACCGGGGCTGGGCTCTTGGGGCCGGTGCTTCCCACACAACAAGCCCCAGAGCCACCCTGCCCGGCTCCCCTTCTGGGCTGGGTCCTGCCTGCCCAGCCGCATTCTGGGCCAGCTCCATTTCGGCCTGGCCGGTGGCTCTCTCACCTCAGCGCCTGCGCCAGGAGCGGCTTTCCTCTGCCAGAAGGCTGGGCACTTCCACCTCCTCGCTCGGCCGGGAGCTCCTTCCCCGCCAGCAGGGACGGAGAAGCCGCTTTGCTCCTGGGGAAGATGGCAGCTGCTTCCCTCAGGCTCTGGGGCCACCTGCAGAGCCTTCTTCCTGAACCTCCTCAGGAGCCTGGACAGCCTGGAACCGAGCGGGGAGCAGGCGTGAGTCTGGGGTCAAGGCAGCCTCTCACTAACCAGCCTTTTTGGTCCCTCCCCATCCCTG
>NW_020716414.1:0-1350 GCF_002925995.2 Terrapene triunguis
GAGGGGTTCTGGGTACATTGCGTCAGGCCCCTCCCCCGCCGTCACAGCAACGGCAGACAATAGATTCGCGCCTTTTTACCTGGGTTACCTGTGCAGACAACATACCACGCCAAGCATTGAGCCCGCTCAGCTCAGCTTACCGTCACCATATCTCTTCCGGGTGCCGGCAAACGTGGGACTGCATTGCTAAACAGCAGCAGCAGCTTACTGCCTTTTGGCGGTAGACGGTGCAGCATGACTGGTAGCCTTCATTGGCGATCTGGGTGCAGGCAGCTGTGGGGCTGGCAGCCGTGGTGCTGCATTGCACCAGCCCCTTGCCTTTTGGTAGAAGATGGTTTATTACGACTGGTAACCGTCGTCGTCGTACTGCAGTGGCTGTCGATCATGGGCACCCGGGCAGACAATGATGGTTATCAGTCGTAGTATGCTATTTTCTGCCAGGCGCCCTGCTGGCTCATTGCACGTTAGCAGAGTCGTAGTATGCTATTTTCTGCCAAGTGCCCAGTATTGTCTGCTAAGCACCCAGAAGAGGCCGATGGCGATCTGGGTGCTGGCAGACATGGGGCTGGCAGACGTGGGGCTAGATTGCTACACAGCAGCAACCCCTTGCCTTTTGGGCAGAAGATAGTATATTATGACTGGTATCCGTTGTTGTCACACTGCAGTGGGCATCATATTGTGCAGTAGACCTGAAGGCTTACTGCCAAGCGCCCAGTATTTGCTGCCAAGCACCCAGAAAATGCCAAGGGCTATCAGTCATGCTGCGCCGTCGTCTTAAGATGTAAAAAATAGATTTATTCTGTATTCATTTGCTTCCCCCCCTTCCTCCTGCTAAACCCAGGCTTTTGAGTTCAATCTTTGGGGGGGGGGGCATTCTGTGTGACAGTTGTTTGTGTTTCTCCCTGATGCAAAGCCACCTTTCTTGATTTTAATTCCCTGTACCTGTACGCCATGTCGTCACTCGCCCCTCCCTCCCTCCCCCTCTCCCTCCCCTGGTCCGTCAGATATAAATTTTATTATAGAATATTTAAAAATAAACGGTACAAAAGATTTGAGGAGTCAGTTGTCGGTCATTGGGGGAACATACAGAGTATGGGGAGGATGTTGTTATGTCAGGGTTGGCAGCACACATAATACATATAGACTGTGATGTCTCGCCTTTTTTCAGACCAGACGCCATAGCCAGCACTGGGATCATGGAGCCCGCTCAGATCACCGCGGCAATTATGAGCACTATGAACACCACGCCTATTGGAATAATGGGTTGAGATCGCAATGCCCGGATGATGCAAAGCAGTGCCGTGAGGGGTTCTGGGTACATTGCGTCAGGCCCCTCCCCCGCCGTCACAG
>NW_020716415.1:0-1497 GCF_002925995.2 Terrapene triunguis
CCAAAGACAATGAAAATAGAAGTTTCCATCCAACACATTACTAGTGTGAAATCCCCAATGGTGACAAAGTGGAGAGGCCATGGCTTATGTACTCAAAAACCCAGAATGCTGCATACTGTTTTTGCTGCAAACTCTTCCAGTCTAATGTTCCAGCCACATTGGGTTCTATAGGAACAAAGGACTGGAAAAATCTGGCTAGAAATCTGGCATGCCAGGAGAAGGCAGAAAATCACCAGAGAGCATTCCACAGGTGGAAAGAGCTTGAGATGTGTGACGATGCGGTTCTGGCGGAACCCAACTGAGAGTGCCAACTCAGGACAAATTGCTCTAATAGAGCAGTTACAGCCCAAGGCTGGGGTTTTTTCCACCTCTAAGGCAAACCAAACCAGCCAGACTAGGAGGACTTCGGTCTCACCCCACTGGCTAACCGCAAGTCTCACAAGCAACCTCCTTAGACACTCCAGTTTCCCAGTATTACCACCAGCGCCACTCGTTATGGGGACAAATGGTTATGAAAACCAATACCCCAGTAAAAGAAAAAGGTTCTCCTGATCCCAAAGGACCAAGCCCCAGACCCAGGTCAATATACAGATCAGATCTTACCCACAAATCACGCTGTTGCCAATCCTTTAGAATCTAAAATCTAAAGGTTTATTCATAAAAGGAAAAAGATAGAGATGAGAGTTAGAATTGGTTAAATGGAATCAATTACATACAGTAATGGCAAAGTTCTTGGTTCAGGCTTGCAGCAGCGATAGAATAAACTGCAGGTTCAAATCAAGTCTCTGGAATACATCCCCTGCTGGGATGGGTCCTCAGTCCTTTGTTCAGAGCTTCAGCTTGTAGCAAAGTTCCTCCAGAGGTATGAAGCAGGATTGAAGACAAAATGGAGATGAGGCATCAGCCTTATATAGTCTTTTCCAGGTGTAAGAACACCTCTTTGTTCTCACTGTGGAAAATTACAGCAAAATGGGGCCTGGAGTCACATGGGCCAGTCCCTGCATACTTTGCTGAGTCTGAAGGCATATTTGCCTTCTCTCAATGAGTCCATTGTATAGCTGATGGTCCTTAATGGGCCATCAAGCAGGCTAGGCAGAGCTAATCCCAGTTTGTCTGGGATGTCACCCAGAAGCATAGCACAAGTTTGTCATACAGACAGTATAGAGCCATAATAATAACTTCAACTACAAAACTGATACACACATATAGACAGCCTAATCATAACCAGTAAACCATAACCTTGTCTTAGACACCCCATTTGACCCCCTTTATACAAGATTTGGGTGCCACTACAGGACCTTGATTGCAACAATGATCTATATGGTCCCAGTTTATGTCAATAACGTCACAAGATGAGACTAAGGTTAAAGGCCACCATGGATGATCAGCATCAAGAGAAGATTGCATCAGAGTCTCTTTACTGGCAAAATGTTCTGAAAAGGCTCATTGGCATTGTGAGAAGGCTTGCTACCCAAAACCTAGCACTGCGTGGCACTT
>NW_020716416.1:0-1037 GCF_002925995.2 Terrapene triunguis
AGCTTGCTGTGTGCTCCACAATCTCTGTGAGAGCAAGGGGGAGACCTTTATGGCGGGGTGGGAGGTTGAGGCAAATAGCCTGGCTGCTGATTACGCCCAGCCAGACAGCCGGGCGATTAGAAGATCCCAGCGGGACGCGCTGTGCATCCGGGAGGCTTTGAAAGCAAGATTCCAGACTGAGCAGGCTAACCGGTGACTGTTAAGTTTGTGGACACAGATGCTGAACCTGCCCCCGTTTCTTTACCCAGTTCATTTTGACTATCCTCTCCCGTTACATACCCCCTTCCCCTTCCCAAAAAATAAAATCAGTTCTATTTTGTTAATGAACACCGTTGTCTGTATTGCTGTTTTCGCGGGAATGTTTTAAACCGGGGACGCAGACTGTGGCGGGGGGCAGGTTTTGTGTTCTGATGCAAATGATGCTTCTAAACTCCCGGAATGACAGGCTCCGCACTGGTGGACTGGTTATTTCAATGGAGCCTGCCAGCACTCCTGGGGGGGACTGCGTGTATGTGTCGGCTATGTGACTTTCTGGCAGGGGGAGTAGGGTTACAGATCCCCTGCTGCGTGGATCTGTGAGCCAGGATAAGGACCGCTGCATAAGATCTGTAACTGCCCTCCCCCGCCACAAAGTCACAGAGCAACCCCCTCCCCCCCAGAACATGAAAACCACCTCCAAGACTGACCAGGGTAACCAGTGACTGCACTGTGTATGTGTCCTGATGCTGGACCTGACCCCGCCTCTGTACCCTGCTAAAGGTGACTGTCCTGTCCAATTACCAAGCCCCTTCCCCCCCTTCAGACAGACTCTCCTCCAAAAGAACATGATGGAAACAGTAATGAACAGAAACAAATATTTTATTATGAACCACACATGAAACGTGGGGGGTGAAACTTGGACGGGGGCTTGTGTGAGGTGGGTAGGAAAGGACTTTTCAAATTTTGGGGAATGAGAGCCTTCTAGTGCTAGAGCAGTCTGCAGGGGTTGACTGAAAGTTTTAACGGCCCTTGCCGCCCCTCCTTCTTTGGACTTTGGG
>NW_020716417.1:0-1136 GCF_002925995.2 Terrapene triunguis
GTGGAGTGTGCTTTTGGCCGTCTCAAAGGGAGATGGAGAAGCTTACTCACTCGCTGTGATCTCAGCGAAACCAATATCCCCATCGTTATTGCAGCTTGCTGTGTGCTCCACAATCTGTGTGAGAGCAAGGGGGAGACCTTTATGGCGGGGTGGGAGCTAGAGGCAAATAGCCTGGCTGCTGATTACGTCCAGCCAGACAGCCGGGCCATTAGAAGATCCCAGCGGGACGCCCTGTGCATCCGGGAGGCTTTGAAAGCTAGGTTCCTGAGTGAGCAGGGCAACCAGTGACTTTTCAGTTTGTGGACAGAAAAGCTGAACCTGCCCCCGTTTCTTTACCCAGTTCATTTTGACTATCCTCTCCAGTTACATACCCCCTTCACCCCCTTCCCCTTCCCAAAAAATAAAATCATTTCGATTTTGTTAATGAACACCGTTGTCTGTATTGCTGTTTTCGCGGGAATATTTTAAACCGGGGACGCAGACTGTGGCGGGGGGCGGGTTTAGTGTTCTGATGCAAATGATGCTTCTAAACTCCCGGAATGACAGGCTCCGCACTGGTGGACTGGTTATTTCAATGGAGCCTGCCAGCACTCCTGGGGGGGACTGTGTGTATGTGTCGGCTATGTGACTTTCTGGAAGGGGGGGTAGGGTTACAGATCCCCTGCTGCGTGGATCTGTGAGCCAGGATAAGGACCGCTGCATAAGATCTGTAACCGCCCTCCCCCACCACAAAGTAACAGAGCAACCCCCCCCCCCAGAACATGAAAACCACCTCCAAGACTGACCAGGGTAACCAGTGACCGCACTGTGTATGTGTCCTGATGCTGGACCTGACACCGCCTCTGTACCCTGCTAAAGGTCACTGTCCTGTCCAATTACCAAGCCCCTTCCCCCCCTCCAGACAGACTCTCCCTCAAAAGAACCTGACTGAAACAGTAATGAACAGAAACAAACATTTTATTGCGAACCAGACATGAAACGTGGGGGGTGAAACTTGGACGGGGGCTTGTGTGAGGTGGGTAGGAAAGGACTTATGAAATTTTGGGGAATGTCAGCCTTCTACTGCTAGAGCAGTCTGCAGGGGTTGATTGAAAGTTTTAACGGCCCTTGCCGCCCCTCCTTCTTTGGACTTTGGG
>NW_020716418.1:0-2837 GCF_002925995.2 Terrapene triunguis
TCTTTAGCTGATATAAATAAGTTGATAAATAGTTGTAAGGTAAAGATTCATAGATTCATAGATTCATAGATTCTAGGACTGGAAGGGACCTCGAGAGGTCATCGAGTCCAGTCCCCTGCCCGCATGGCAGGACCAAATACTGTCTAGACCATCCCTGATAGACATTTATCTAACCTACTCTTAAATATCTCCAGAGATGGAGATTCCACAACCTCCCTAGGCAATTTATTCCAGTGTTTAACCACCCTGACAGTTAGGAACTTTTTCCTAATGTCCAACCTAGACCTCCCTTGCTGCAGTTTAAGCCCATTGCTTCTTGTTCTATCCTCAGAGGCTAAGGTGAACAAGTTTTCTCCCTCCTCCTTATGACACCCTTTTAGATACCTGAAAACTGCTATCATGTCCCCTCTCAGTCTTCTCTTTTCCAAACTAAACAAACCCAATTCTTTCAGCCTTGCTTCATAGGTCATGTTCTCAAGACCTTTAATCATTCTTGTTGCTCTTCTCTGGACCCTTTCCAATTTCTCCACATCTTTCTTGAAATGCGGTGCCCAGAACTGGACACAATACTCCAGCTGAGGCCTAACCAGAGCAGAGTAGAGCGGAAGAATGACTTCTCGTGTCTTGCTCACAACACACCTGTTAATACATCCCAGAATCACGTTTGCTTTTTTTGCAACAGCATCACACTGTTGACTCATATTTAGCTTGTGGTCCACTATAACCCCTAGATCCCTTTCTGCCGTACTCCTTCCTAGACAGTCTCTTCCCATTCTGTATGTGTGAAACTGATTTTTTCTTCCTAAGTGGAGCACTTTGCATTTGTCTTTGTTAAACTTCATCCTGTTTAACTCAGACCATTTCTCCAATTTGTCCAGATCATTTTGAATTATGACCCTGTCCTCCAAAGCAGTTGCAATCCCTCCCAGTTTGGTATCATCCGCAAACTTAATAAGCATACTTTCTATGCCAATATCTAAGTCGTTAATGAAGATATTGAACAGAGCCGGTCCCAAAACAGACCCCTGCGGAACCCCACTCGTTATGCCTTTCCAGCAGGATTGGGAACCATTAATAACAACTCTCTGAGTACGGTTATCCAGCCAGTTATGCACCCACCTTATAGTAGCCCCATCTAAATTGTATTTGCCTAGTTTGTCGATAAGAATATCATGCGAGACCGTATCAAATGCCTTACTAAAGTCTAGGTATACCACATCCACAGCTTCTCCCTTATCCACAAGACTCGTTATCCTATCGAAGAAAGCTATCAGATTGGTTTGACATGATTTGTTCTTTACAAATCCATGCTGGCTGTTCCCTATCACCTTACCACCTTCCAAGTGTTTGCAGATGATTTCCTTAATTACTTGCTCCATTATCTTCCCTGGCACAGAAGTTAAACTAACTGGTCTGTAGTTTCCTGGGTTGTTTTTATTTCCCTTTTTATAGATGGGCACTATATTTGCCCTTTTCCAGTCTTCTGGAATCTCTCCCGTCTCCCATGATTTTCCAAAGATAATAGCTAGAGGCTCAGATACCTCCTCTATTAGCTCCTTGAGTATTCTAGGATGCATTTCATCAGGCCCTGGTGACTTGCAGGCATCTAACTTTTCTAAGTGATTTTTAACTTGTTCTTTTTTTATTTTATCTGCTAAACCTACCCCCTTCCCATTAGCATTCACTAGGATAGGCATTCCTTCAGACTTCTCGGTGAAGACCGAAACAAAGAAGTCATTAAGCATCTCTGCCATTTCCAAGTTTCCTGTTACTGTTTCTCCCTCTTCACTAAGCAGTGGGCCTACCCTGTCTTTGGTCTTCCTCTTGCTTCTAATGTATTGATAAAAAGTCTTCTTGTTCCCCTTTATTCCCTTAGCTAGTTTGAGCTCATTTTGTGCCTTTGCCTTTCTAATCTTGCCCCTGCATTCCTGTGTTGTTTGCCTATATTCATCCTTTGTAATCTGTCCTAGTTTCCATTTTTTATATGACTCCTTTTTATTTTTTAGATCATGCAAGATCTCGTGGTTAAGCCAAGGTGGTCTTTTGCCACATTTTCTATCTTTCCTAACCAGCGGAATAGCTTGCTTTTGGGCCCTTAATAGTGTCCCTTTGAAAAACTGCCAGCTCTCCTCAGTTGTTTTTCCCCTCAGTCTTGATTCCCATGGGACCTTACCTATCAGCTCTCTGAGCTTACCAAAATCCGCCTTCCTGAAATCCATTGTCTCTATTTTGCTGTTCTCCCTTCTACCCTTCCTTAGAATTGCAAACTCTATGATTTCATGATCACTTTCACCCAAGCTGCCTTCTACTTTCAAATTCTCAACAAGTTCCTCCCTATTTGTTAAAATCAAGTCTAGAACAGCTTCACCCCTAGTAGCTTTTTCAACCTTCTGAAATAAAAAGTTGTCTGCAATGCAGTCCAAGAATTTGTTGGATAGTCTGTGCCCCGCTGTGTTATTTTCCCAACATATATCCGGATAGTTGAAGTCCCCCATCACCACCAAATCTTGGGCTTTGGATGATTTTGTTAGTTGTTTAAAAAAAGCCTCATCCACCTCTTCCACCTGGTTAGGTGGCCTGTAGTAGACTCCTAGCATGACATCACCCTTGTTTTTTACCCCTTTTAGCCTAACCCAGAGACTCTCAACACTTCCGTCTCCTATGTCCATCTCTACCTCAGTCCAAGTGTGTACATTTTTAATATATAAGGCAACACCTCCTCCCTTTTTCCCCTGTCTATCCTTCCTGAGCAAGCTGTATCCATCCACACCAAGCTGTATCCATCCACACCATTGATAGAATGTCTCTTGCACCACAACTCATCTTAAAGATCTTCA
>NW_020716419.1:0-1291 GCF_002925995.2 Terrapene triunguis
GGTTAACCCCACCTCCACTCCGAGCACCACCATGGACACTTCAGAGCTGGGGTGGGAGGAGGAGGAAAACAGGAGTGAGGGTGGTGGGGCAGATGGAGACACCCCAGAATCCCTGGAGCCATGCAGCCAGGAGCTCTTCTCGAGCCAGGAGGAAGGTAGCCAGTCGCAGCGGCCGGTACTTGGTGGAGGACAAACAGAAGAGCAGGTTCCCGGTAAGCGGGTTTTTTTTCGGGAAGGAATTTTTTCGGTGCGGGCTCTTTAGGAGGAGGGTTAGGCATGCATGCCTAGATGCAGAATAGTGCATTGATGTGGTTTATCACATCGCGATAATCGGCCTTGGTAATCTCTTCGAATGTCTCATCCAGAACGTGTGCAATGCGCTTGCGCAGGTTTATCAGGAGAGCCACCGTGGTCCTTGTCCCAGCCAGGCTAACGTGTCCGCGCCACTGTGCCGCGAGGGGCGGGAGGACCATTGCTGCACACAGGCAAGCTGCATATGGGCCAGGGCAGAAGCCGCATTGCAGTAGAAGACCCTCCCTTGCTTCCCAGGTCACCCTCAACAGCGAGATATCATCTAGGACGAACTCCTGTGGAAAATGTTGGGACAGTGTTCAGTGTAGGTGCACCCTGCAGCTGTTGGCTCTCCCCAGAAACCCAAGGCACAGAAACCCAAAGGATAGTACAGCCCTGAAACAATCAGTCCCCCTGACTCACCATTTTGAGGCTCCCGTGGGTTATGTGTGCTCTGTTTGGGACGGGAAAATTATACTATTGTGTAGACCTGTGTGTGCCCTCCTTAAGTGCGGGGGAAATCATTACTCTGTCTGCTACAAACAATGCTGCCTCCGTTAAATGTTGCATTTTGCCTATACAGCTGCATCAACCTTGAGACCTCAGCCATCCCTCTTATCGCCTGCTCAGAGACTGCAAAGACTCAGGAAAAGACCGCGAAAAAGCAAAGAAGACATGCTGCAAGAAGTGATGCGGCAATCCACTGAAGAGAATGAAAAAGCACAGAACTGGAGGGAGAGAGAAAGCAGGATCTGCCAGGAAAACGCACCACACCGGCGGCAAAGCACGGATCGGCTCATAAGAATCCTGGAGCGCCAAGCAGACGCTATCCAGGAGCTCGTAGCCATGCAGAAGGAGCAGTACCGCAAACGCCCCCCTCCCTACAGCCCTTGTCCCAAAACTCTTTCCCTTGTGCCCCACTGTCACCTCCAACCCACTTTCCCCAACTTCCGTGTTCTTCACGCCACCAGCTGCCTCCAACACCAGTATCTTCACCACC
>NW_020716420.1:0-245 GCF_002925995.2 Terrapene triunguis
GGTTAACCCCACCTCCACTCCGAGCACCACCATGGACACTTCAGAGCCGGTGTGGGGGAGGGGATGAGGAGGAGGAGGAAAACAGGAGTGAGGGTGGTGGGGCAGATGGAGACACCCCGGAATCCCTGGAGCCATGCAGCCAGGAGCTCTTCTCGAGCCAGGAGGAAGGTAGCCAGTCGCAGCGGCCGGTACCTGGTGGAGGACAAACAGAAGAGCAGGTTCCCGGTAAGCGTTTTTTTTTTTTT
>NW_020716420.1:345-1129 GCF_002925995.2 Terrapene triunguis
GGGCGGGGGGACCATTGCTGCACACAGGCAAGCTGCTTATGGGCCAGGGCAGAAGCCGCATTGCAGTAGAAGACCCTCCCTTGCTTCCCAGGTCACCCTCAACAGCGAGATATCGTCCAGGACGAACTCCTGTGGAAAATGTTGGGACAGTGTTCAGTGTAGGTGCCCCCTGCAGCTGTTGGCTCTCCCCAAGGCACAGAAACCCAAAGGATAGTACAGCCCTGAAACAATCAGTGCCCCTGACTCACCATTTTGAGGCTCCCGTGGGTTATGTGTGCTCTGTTTGGGACGGGAAAATTATGCTATTGTGTAGACCCTGTGTGTGCCCTCCTTAAGTGCGGGGAGAATCATTACTCTGTCTGGTTTAAACAATGCTGCCTCTGTTAAATGTTGCATTTTGCCTATACAGCTGCATCAACCTTGAGACCTCAGCCGTCCCTCTTATCGCCTGCTCAGAGACTGCAAAGACTCAGGAAGAGACCGCGAAAAAGCAAAGAAGACATGCTGCAAGAAGTGATGTGGCAATCTATTAAAGAGAATGAGAAAGCACAGAACTGGAGGGAGAGAAAGCAGGATCTGCCTGGAAAACGCAGCGCACCAGCAGCAAAGCACGGATTGGCTCATAAGCATCCTGGAGCGCCAAGCAGACGCTATCCAGGAGCTCGTAGCCATACAGAAGGAGCAGTACTGCAATCGCAAATGCCCCCCTCCCTACAGCCCTTGTCCCAAAACTCTTTCCCTTGTGCCCCACTGTCACCTCCAACCCACTTTCCCCAACTTCCAT
>NW_020716421.1:0-1370 GCF_002925995.2 Terrapene triunguis
AAGCCCGCGACGCAAACGGCTGCTCGGGTGCTCCCCCCGCAACCTGCCGATTCTACAAACAGCTGGATGCGATACTTGGGGTTAACCCCACCTCCACTCCGAGCACCACCATGGACACTTCAGAGCTGGGGTGGGAGGAGGAGGAAAACAGGAGTGAGGGTGGTGGGGCAGATGGAGACACCCCAGAATCCCTGGAGCCATGCAGCCAGGAGCTCTTCTCGAGCCAGGAGGAAGGTAGCCAGTCGCAGCGGCCGGTACTTGGTGGAGGACAAACAGAAGAGCAGGTTCCCGGTAAGCGGGTTTTTTTTCGGGAAGGAATTTTTTCGGTGCGGGCTCTTTAGGAGGAGGGTTAGGCATGCATGCCTAGATGCAGAATAGTGCATTGATGTGGTTTATCACATCGCGATAATCGGCCTTGGTAATCTCTTCGAATGTCTCATCCAGAACGTGTGCAATGCGCTTGCGCAGGTTTATCAGGAGAGCCACCGTGGTCCTTGTCCCAGCCAGGCTAACGTGTCCGCGCCACTGTGCCGCGAGGGGCGGGAGGACCATTGCTGCACACAGGCAAGCTGCATATGGGCCAGGGCAGAAGCCGCATTGCAGTAGAAGACCCTCCCTTGCTTCCCAGGTCACCCTCAACAGCGAGATATCATCTAGGACGAACTCCTGTGGAAAATGTTGGGACAGTGTTCAGTGTAGGTGCACCCTGCAGCTGTTGGCTCTCCCCAGAAACCCAAGGCACAGAAACCCAAAGGATAGTACAGCCCTGAAACAATCAGTCCCCCTGACTCACCATTTTGAGGCTCCCGTGGGTTATGTGTGCTCTGTTTGGGACGGGAAAATTATACTATTGTGTAGACCTGTGTGTGCCCTCCTTAAGTGCGGGGGAAATCATTACTCTGTCTGCTACAAACAATGCTGCCTCCGTTAAATGTTGCATTTTGCCTATACAGCTGCATCAACCTTGAGACCTCAGCCATCCCTCTTATCGCCTGCTCAGAGACTGCAAAGACTCAGGAAAAGACCGCGAAAAAGCAAAGAAGACATGCTGCAAGAAGTGATGCGGCAATCCACTGAAGAGAATGAAAAAGCACAGAACTGGAGGGAGAGAGAAAGCAGGATCTGCCAGGAAAACGCACCACACCGGCGGCAAAGCACGGATCGGCTCATAAGAATCCTGGAGCGCCAAGCAGACGCTATCCAGGAGCTCGTAGCCATGCAGAAGGAGCAGTACCGCAAACGCCCCCCTCCCTACAGCCCTTGTCCCAAAACTCTTTCCCTTGTGCCCCACTGTCACCTCCAACCCACTTTCCCCAACTTCCGTGTTCTTCACGCCACCAGCTGCCTCCAACACCAGTATCTTCACCACC
>NW_020716422.1:0-276 GCF_002925995.2 Terrapene triunguis
GATTCTACAAAGAGCTGGATGCGATACTTGGGGTTAACCCCACCTCCACTCCGAGCACCACCATGGACACTTCAGAGCCGGTGTGGGGGAGGGGATGAGGAGGAGGAGGAAAACAGGAGTGAGGGTGGTGGGGCAGATGGAGACACCCCGGAATCCCTGGAGCCATGCAGCCAGGAGCTCTTCTCGAGCCAGGAGGAAGGTAGCCAGTCGCAGCGGCCGGTACCTGGTGGAGGACAAACAGAAGAGCAGGTTCCCGGTAAGCGTTTTTTTTTTTTT
>NW_020716422.1:376-1160 GCF_002925995.2 Terrapene triunguis
GGGCGGGGGGACCATTGCTGCACACAGGCAAGCTGCTTATGGGCCAGGGCAGAAGCCGCATTGCAGTAGAAGACCCTCCCTTGCTTCCCAGGTCACCCTCAACAGCGAGATATCGTCCAGGACGAACTCCTGTGGAAAATGTTGGGACAGTGTTCAGTGTAGGTGCCCCCTGCAGCTGTTGGCTCTCCCCAAGGCACAGAAACCCAAAGGATAGTACAGCCCTGAAACAATCAGTGCCCCTGACTCACCATTTTGAGGCTCCCGTGGGTTATGTGTGCTCTGTTTGGGACGGGAAAATTATGCTATTGTGTAGACCCTGTGTGTGCCCTCCTTAAGTGCGGGGAGAATCATTACTCTGTCTGGTTTAAACAATGCTGCCTCTGTTAAATGTTGCATTTTGCCTATACAGCTGCATCAACCTTGAGACCTCAGCCGTCCCTCTTATCGCCTGCTCAGAGACTGCAAAGACTCAGGAAGAGACCGCGAAAAAGCAAAGAAGACATGCTGCAAGAAGTGATGTGGCAATCTATTAAAGAGAATGAGAAAGCACAGAACTGGAGGGAGAGAAAGCAGGATCTGCCTGGAAAACGCAGCGCACCAGCAGCAAAGCACGGATTGGCTCATAAGCATCCTGGAGCGCCAAGCAGACGCTATCCAGGAGCTCGTAGCCATACAGAAGGAGCAGTACTGCAATCGCAAATGCCCCCCTCCCTACAGCCCTTGTCCCAAAACTCTTTCCCTTGTGCCCCACTGTCACCTCCAACCCACTTTCCCCAACTTCCAT
>NW_020716423.1:0-1562 GCF_002925995.2 Terrapene triunguis
ACCCTTACACATCAAGCTGGGTCTGATGAAGAACTTTGTCAAGGCCAATGACAAAACACAAGCAGCTTTAGTAAGACTTTAGACTTTAGTAAGGCATTTGATACGGTCTCGCATGATATTCTTATCGATAAACTAGGCAAATACAATTTAGATGGGGCTACTATAAGGTGGGTGCATAACTGGCTGGATAACCGTACTCAGAGAGTTCTTATTAATGGTTCCCAATCCTGCTGGAAAGGCATAACGAGTGGGGTTCCGCAGGGGTCTGTTTTGGGACCGGCTCTGTTCAATATCTTCATTAACGACTTAGATATTGGCATAGAAAGTACGCTTATTAAGTTTGCGGATGATACCAAACTGGGAGGGATTGCAACTGCTTTGGAGGACAGGGTCATAATTCAAAATGATCTGGACAAATTGGAGAAATGGTCTGAGTTAAACAGGATGAAGTTTAACAAAGACAAATGCAAAGTGCTCCAACTAGGAAGAAAAAAATCAGTTTCACACATACAGAATGGGAAGAGACGGTCTAGGAAGGAGTACGGCAGAAAGGGATCTGGGGTTATAGTGGACCACAAGCTAAATATGAGTCAACAGTGTGATGCTGTTGCAAAAAAAGCAAACGTGATTCTGGGATGTATTAACAGGTGTGTTGTGAGCAAGACACGAGAAGTCATTCTTCCGCTCTACTCTGCGCTGGTTAGGCCTCAGCTGGAGTATTGTGTCCAGTTCTGGGCACCGCATTTCAAGAAAGATGTGGAAAAATTGGAAAGGGTCCAGAGAAGAGCAACAAGAATGATTAAAGGACTTGAGAACATGACCTATGAAGGATGGCTGAAAGAATTGGGTTTGTTTAGTTTGGAAAAGAGAAGACTGAGAGGGGACATGATAGCAGTTTTCAGGTATCTAAAAGGGTGTCATAAGGAGGAGGGAGAAAACTTGTTCACCTTAGCCTCTAAGGATGGAACAAGAAGCAATGGGCTTAAACTGCAGCAAGGGAGGTCTAGGTTGGACATTAGGAAAAAGTTCCTGTCAGGGTGGTTAAACACTGGAATAAATTGCCTAGGGAGGTTGTGGAATCTCCATCTCTGGAGATATTTAAGAGTAGGTTAGATAAATGTCTATCAGGGATGGTCTAGACAGTATTTGGTCCTGCCATGCGGGCAGGGGACTGGACTCGATGACCTCTCGAGGTCCCTTCCAGTCCTAGAATCTATGAAAAAGCTTTCAAGTCTCTCCGTGGAAAATTTCCAAGGTTAAGTGAAGTTAAGATAAAGGAAGGTGTCTTTGTTGGCCCTCAGATTCGTGAACTTCTTCGAGATGATGCATTTGACCATGCACTGTGTGGCAAGGAAAAGACGGTATGGAAAGCCTTCCAGTTAGTGGCAATAAATTTTCTCGGAAACAACAAGGCAGACAACTACAGGTTGTTGGTGGAAAACCTCCTCAAGGCATACAAAAGCCTTGGTTGCAACATGTCACTAAAGATACATTTTTTGCACTCTCATCTAGATTTTTTTTCCCACCGAACTGCGGAGCA
The DNA here is from genome assembly GCF_002925995.2 of Terrapene triunguis. Taxonomy (NCBI): domain Eukaryota; kingdom Metazoa; phylum Chordata; order Testudines; family Emydidae; genus Terrapene; species Terrapene triunguis. The sequence continues at coordinate 1,541 of NW_020716423.1, forward strand.
GTGAGCGACGAGCACGGCGAGC
>NW_020716424.1:0-1033 GCF_002925995.2 Terrapene triunguis
CTGTCATAGAATGGCCAGACAGGTTAAAGTGTTCTCCCACTGGTTTTGAGTATTATGATTCCTGATGTCAGATTTGTGTCCCTACTCTACTTGCGCTACATTGATGACATCTTCATCATCTGGACCCATGGAAAAGAAGCCCTTGAGGAATTCCACCATGATTTCAATAATTTCCATCCTACCATCAACCTCAGCCTAGATCAATCCACACAAGCGGTCCATTTCCTGGACACTACTGTGCTAATAAGCGATGGTCACATAAATACCACCCTGTACCGGAAACCTACTGACCGCTACACTTACCTACATGCCTCCAGCTTCCATCCAGGACACACCACACGATCCATTGTCTACAGCCAAGCTCTAAGATATAACCGCATTTGCTCCAATCCCTCAGATAGAGACAAGCACCTACAAGATCTCTATCAAGCATTCTTAAAACTACAATACCCACCTGCTGAAGTGAAAAAACAGATTGACAGAGCCAGACGAGTACCCAGAAGTCACCTCCTACAAGACAGGGCCAACAAAGAAAATAACAGAACACCACTAGCTGTCACCTTCAGCCCCCAACTAAAACCTCTCCAGCGCATCATCAGAGATCTACAACCTATCCTGAAAGATGATCCTTTACTCTCACAGATCTTGGGAGACAGACCTGTCCTTGCTTACAGACAACCCCCCAACCTAAAGCAAATACTCACCAGCAACCACACATCACTGAACAAAAACACTGACCCAGGAACCTATCCTTGTAACAAAGCCCGATGCCAACTCTGTCCACATATCTATTCAAGTGACACCATCATAGGGCCTAATCACATCAGCCATACCATCAGGGGCTCGTTCACCTGCACATCTACCAATGTGATATATGCCATCATGTGCCAGCAATGCCCCTCTGCCATGTACATTGGCCAAACCGGACAGTCTCTACGCAAAAGAATTAATGGACACAAATCTGACATCAGGAATCATAATACTCAAAAACCAGTGGGAGAACACTTTAACCTGTCTGGCCATTCTATGACAG
>NW_020716425.1:0-1033 GCF_002925995.2 Terrapene triunguis
CTGTCATAGAATGGCCAGACAGGTTAAAGTGTTCTCCCACTGGTTTTTGAGTATTATGATTCCTGATGTCAGATTTGTGTCCATTAATTCTTTTGCGTAGAGACTGTCCGGTTTGGCCAATGTACATGGCAGAGGGGCATTGCTGGCACATGATGGCATATATCACATTGGTAGATGTGCAGGTGAACGAGCCCCTGATGGTATGGCTGATGTGATTAGGCCCTATGATGGTGTCACTTGAATAGATATGTGGACAGAGTTGGCATCGGGCTTTGTTACAAGGATAGGTTCCTGGGTCAGTGTTTTTGTTCAGTGATGTGTGGTTGCTGGTGAGTATTTGCTTTAGGTTGGGGGGTTGTCTGTAAGCAAGGACAGGTCTGTCTCCCAAGATCTGTGAGAGTAAAGGATCATCTTTCAGGATAGGTTGTAGATCTCTGATGATGCGCTGGAGAGGTTTTAGTTGGGGGCTGAAGGTGACAGCTAGTGGTGTTCTGTTATTTTCTTTGTTGGCCCTGTCTTGTAGGAGGTGACTTCTGGGTACTCGTCTGGCTCTGTCAATCTGTTTTTTCACTTCAGCAGGTGGGTATTGTAGTTTTAAGAATGCTTGATAGAGATCTTGTAGGTGCTTGTCTCTATCTGAGGGATTGGAGCAAATGCGGTTATATCTTAGAGCTTGGCTGTAGACAATGGATCGTGTGGTGTGTCCTGGATGGAAGCTGGAGGCATGTAGGTAAGTGTAGCGGTCAGTAGGTTTCCGGTACAGGGTGGTATTTATGTGACCATCGCTTATTAGCACAGTAGTGTCCAGGAAATGGACCGCTTGTGTGGATTGATCTAGGCTGAGGTTGATGGTAGGATGGAAATTATTGAAATCATGGTGGAATTCCTCAAGGGCTTCTTTTCCATGGGTCCAGATGATGAAGATGTCATCAATGTAGCGCAAGTAGAGTAGGGACACAAATCTGACATCAGGAATCATAATACTCAAAACCAGTGGGAGAACACTTTAACCTGTCTGGCCATTCTATGACAG
>NW_020716426.1:0-2871 GCF_002925995.2 Terrapene triunguis
ATCCTGAAGAAGATTCCAAAGAAACACAAAAGACAAATGAGGTTTGTCAACTAGTAAACTTTATTTTAAATTTCATATCAAAACATCTTTGTTTTACTGTACAGAAATTATCAACTGTCTCTAATCTGTTCATTTTTAATTGGAAAAATGATAATCTGTATATACTAAATTTCTCTACTACTAGATTAATCTTTATGAATTATTTTTCCCTGTAATTCTCTCTCTTGGTTTAACTTTCTAGCCTTGTTATTTTAGTAATGCTGCTTTGCAGCTTTTTAGAACAGCTAGTGTAGAAAACCTTTGTAGTGTTGCAATACTACAAGATTTGGTGGTGATAGGGGACTTCAACTATCCGGATATATGTTGGGAAAATAACACAGCGGGGCACAGACTATCCAACAAATTCTTGGACTGCATTGCAGACAACTTTTTATTTCAGAAGGTTGAAAAAGCTACTAGGGGGGAAGCTGTTCTAGACTTGATTTTAACAAATAGGGAGGAACTCATTGAGAATTTGAAAGTAGAAGGCAGCTTGGGTGAAAGTGATCATGAAATCATAGAGTTTGCAATTCTAAGGAAGGGTAGAAGGGAGAACAGCAAAATAGAGACAATGGATTTCAGGAAGGCGGATTTTGGTAAGCTCAGAGAGCTGATAGGTAAGGTCCCATGGGAATCAAGACTGAGGGGAAAAACAACTGAGGAGAGTTGGCAGTTTTTCAAAGGGACACTATTAAGGGCCCAAAAGCAAGCTATTCCGCTGGTTAGGAAAGATAGAAAATGTGGCAAAAGACCACCTTGGCTTAACCACGAGATCTTGCATGATCTAAAAAATAAAAAGGAGTCATATAAAAAATGGAAACTAGGACAGATTACAAAGGATGAATATAGGCAAACAACACAGGAATGCAGGGGCAAGATTAGAAAGGCAAAGGCACAAAATGAGCTCAAACTAGCTAAGGGAATAAAGGGGAACAAGAAGACTTTTTATCAATACATTAGAAGCAAGAGGAAGACCAAAGACAGGGTAGGCCCACTGCTTAGTGAAGAGGGAGAAACAGTAACAGGAAACTTGGAAATGGCAGAGATGCTTAATGACTTCTTTGTTTCAGTCTTCACCGAGAAGTCTGAAGGAGTGCCTAACCTAGTGAATGCTAATGGGAAGGGGGTAGGTTTAGCAGATAAAATAAAAAAAGAACAAGTTAAAAATCACTTAGAAAAGTTAGATGCCTGCAAGTCACCAGGGCCTGATGAAATGCATCCTAGAATACTCAAGGAGCTAATAGAGGAGGTATCTGAGCCTCTAGCTATTATCTTTGGAAAATCATGGGAGACGGGAGAGATTCCAGAAGACTGGAAAAGGGCAAATATAGTGCCCATCTATAAAAAGGGAAATAAAAACAACCCAGGAAACTACAGACCAGTTAGTTTAACTTCTGTGCCAGGGAAGATAATGGAGCAAGTAATTAAGGAAATCATCTGCAAACACTTGGAAGGTGGTAAGGTGATAGGGAACAGCCAGCATGGATTTGTAAAGAACAAATCATGTCAAACCAATCTGATAGCTTTCTTCGATAGGATAACGAGTCTTGTGGATAAGGGAGAAGCTGTGGATGTGGTATACCTAGACTTTAGTAAGGCATTTGATACGGTCTCGCATGATATTCTTATCGACAAACTAGGCAAATACAATTTAGATGGGGCTACTATAAGGTGGGTGCATAACTGGCTGGATAACCGTACTCAGAGAGTTGTTATTAATGGTTCCCAATCCTGCTGGAAAGGCATAACGAGTGGGGTTCCGCAGGGGTCTGTTTTGGGACCGGCTCTGTTCAATATCTTCATTAACGACTTAGATATTGGTATAGAAAGTACGATTATTAAGTTCACGGATGATACTAAACTGGGAGGGATTGCAACTGCTTTGGAGGACAGGGTCATAATTCAAAATGATCTGGACAAATTGGAGAAATGGTCTGAGTTAAACAGGATGAAGTTTAACAAAGACAAATGCAAAGTGCTCCACTTAGGAAGAAAAAATCAGTTTCACACATACAGAATGGGAAGAGACTGTCTAGGAAGGAGTACGGCAGAAAGGGATCTAGGGGTTATAGTGGACCACAAGCTAAATATGAGTCAACAGTGTGATGCTGTTGCAAAAAAAGCAAACGTGATTCTGGGATGTATTAACAGGTGTGTTGTGATCAAGACACGAGAAGTCATTCTTCCGCTCTACTCTGCTCTGGTTAGGCCTCAGCTGGAGTATTGTGTCCAGTTCTGGGCACCGCATTTCAAGAAAGATGTGGAGAAATTGGAAAGGGTCCAGAGAAGAGCAACAAGAATGATTAAAGGTCTTGAGAACATGACCTATGAAGGAAGGCTGAAAGAATTGGGTTTGTTTAGTTTGGAAAAGAGAAGACTGAGAGGGGACATGATAGCAGTTTTCAGGTATCTAAAAGGGTGTCATAAGGAGGAGGGAGAAAACTTGTTCACCTTAGCCTCTGAGGATAGAACAAGAAGCAATGGGCTTAAACTGCAGCAAGGGAGGTCTAGGTTGGACATTAGGAAAAAGTTCCTAACTGTCAGGGTGGTTAAACACTGGAATAAATTGCCTAGGGAGGTTGTGGAATCTCCATCTCTGGAGATATTTAAGAGTAGGTTAGATAAATGTCTATCAGGGATGGTCTAGACAGTATTTGGTCCTGCCATGCGGGCAGGGGACTGGACTCGATGACCTCTCGAGGTCCCTTCCAGTCCTAGAATCTATGAATAAGTAGGAGGAGTTAGGGAGGTTATATTATCTCTGTATTTGACATTGATGGAATATTGTGTCCAGCTCTGGCATTCATACTTCAAGAAAGATGTTGAAAAATT
>NW_020716427.1:0-1043 GCF_002925995.2 Terrapene triunguis
GGCTGATCTGGTTAGGTCCTGTGATGGTGTCGCTGGTGTAGATATGTGGGCAGAGTTGGCATCGAGGTTTGTTGCATGGATTGGTTCCTGAGTTAGAGTTGCTATGGTGCGGTGTGTAGTTACTGGTGAGAATATGCTTCAGGTTGGCGGGTTGTCTGTGGGCGAGGACTGGCCTGCCACCCAAGACCTGTGAAAGTGAGGGATCGTTGTCCAGGATGGGTTGTAGATCACGGATGATGCGTTGGAAAGGTTTTAGCTGAGGACTGTATGTGATGGCCAGTGGAGTTCTGTTGGTTTCTTTCTTGGGCTTATCTTGCAGTAGGAGGCTTCTGGGTACACGTCTGGCTCTGTTGATCTGTTTCCTTATTTCCTCGTGCGGGTATCGTAGTTTTGAGAATGCTTGGTGAAGATTTTGTAGGTGTTGATCTCTGTCTGAGGGGTTGGAGCAGATACGGATGTATCTCAGTGCTTGGCTATAGACAATGGATCGTGTGGTGTGTCCGGGATGGAAGCTGGAGGCATGAAGGTAGGCATAGCATTCGGTGGGTTTTCAGTATAGGGCGGTCTTAACGTGACCGTCACTTATTTGCACCGTGGTGTCTAGGAAGTGGACCTCCGGTGTAGATTGGTCCAGGCTGAGGTTGATGGTGGGGTGGAAGCTGTTGAAATCGTGGTGGAATTTTTCCAGAGTCTCCTTCCCAGACGTGTACCCAGAAGCCTCCTATTGCAAGACAAGCCCAAGAAAGAAACCAGCAGAACTCCACAGGCCATTATATACAGTCCCCAGCTAAAACCTCTCCAATGCATCATCCGTGATCTACAACCCATCCTAGTCAACAATCCTGCACTTTCACAGGCCTTGGGTGGCAGGCCAGTCCTCGCCCACAGACAACCCGCCAACCTGAAGCATACTCTCACCAATAACTACACACCGCACCATAGTAACTCTAACTCAGGAACCAATCCACGCAACAAACCTTGATGCCAACTCTGCCAACATATCTACACCAGCGACACCATCACAGGACCTAACCAGATCAGCC
>NW_020716428.1:0-1043 GCF_002925995.2 Terrapene triunguis
GGCTGATCTGGTTAGGTCCTGTGATGGTGTCGCTGGTGTAGATATGTTGGCAGAGTTGGCATCAAGGTTTGTTGCGTGGATTGGTTCCTGAGTTAGAGTTACTATGGTGCGGTGTGTAGTTATTGGTGAGAGTATGCTTCAGGTTGGCGGGTTGTCTGTGGGCGAGGACTGGCCTGCCACCCAAGGCCTGTGAAAGTGCAGGATTGTTGACTAGGATGGGTTGTAGATCACGGATGATGCATTGGAGAGGTTTTAGCTGGGGACTGTATATAATGGCCTGTGGAGTTCTGCTGGTTTCTTTCTTGGGCTTGTCTTGCAATAGGAGGCTTCTGGGTACACGTCTGGGAAGGAGACTCTGGAAAAATTCCACCACGATTTCAACAGCTTCCACCCCACCATCAACCTCAGCCTGGACCAATCTACACCGGAGGTCCACTTCCTAGACACCACGGTGCAAATAAGTGACGGTCACGTTAAGACCGCCCTATACTGAAAACCCACCGAATGCTATGCCTACCTTCATGCCTCCAGCTTCCATCCCGGACACACCACACGATCCATTGTCTATAGCCAAGCACTGAGATACATCCGTATCTGCTCCAACCCCTCAGACAGAGATCAACACCTACAAAATCTTCACCAAGCATTCTCAAAACTACGATACCCGCACGAGGAAATAAGGAAACAGATCAACAGAGCCAGACGTGTACCCAGAAGCCTCCTACTGCAAGATAAGCCCAAGAAAGAAACCAACAGAACTCCACTGGCCATCACATACAGTCCTCAGCTAAAACCTTTCCAACGCATCATCCGTGATCTACAACCCATCCTGGACAACGATCCCTCACTTTCACAGGTCTTGGGTGGCAGGCCAGTCCTCACCCACAGACAACCCGCCAACGTGAAGCATATTCTCACCAGTAACTACACACCGCACCATAGCAACTCTAACTCAGGAACCAATCCACGCAACAAACCTCGATGCCAACTCTGCCCACATATCTACACCAGCGACACCATCACAGGACCTAACCAGATCAGCC
>NW_020716429.1:0-1150 GCF_002925995.2 Terrapene triunguis
GATAGCCACCCGCAGGTCTGTCATAGAATGGCCAGACAGGTTAAAGTATTTCACATTTGGGGACAATATATACCTTCAAGTCAGCGGCACTGCTATGGGTACCCGCGTGGCCCCACAGTATGCCAACATTTTTATGGCTGACTTAGAACAACGCTTCCTTAGCTCTCGTCCCCTAATGCCCCTACTCTACTTGCGCTACATTGATGACATCTTCATCATCTGGACCCATGGAAAAGAAGCCCTTGAGGAATTCCACCATGATTTTAATAATTTCCATCCCACCATCAACCTCAGCCTAGATCAATCCACACAAGCGGTCCATTTCCTGGACACCACTGTGCTAATAAGCGATGGTCACATAAATACCACCCTGTACCGGAAACCTACTGACCGCTACACTTACCTACATGCCTCCAGCTTCCATCCAGGACACACCACACGATCCATTGTCTACAGCCAAGCTCTAAGATATAACTGCATTTGCTCCAATCCCTCAGATAGAGACAAGCACCTACAAGATCTCTATCAAGCATTCTTAAAACTACAATACCCACCTGCTGAAGTGAAAAAACAGATTGACAGAGCCAGACGAGTACCCAGAAGTCACCTCCTACAAAACAGGGCCAACAAAGAAAATAACAGAACACCACTAGCTGTCACCTTCAGCCCCCAACTAAAACCTCTCCAGCGCATCATCAGAGATCTACAACCTATCCTGAAAGATGATCCTTTACTCTCACAGATCTTGGGAGACAGACCTGTCCTCGCTTACAGACAACCCCCCAACCTAAAGCAAATACTCACCAGCAACCACACATCACTGAACAAAAACACTGACCCTGGAACCTATCCTTGTAATAAAGCCCGATGCCAACTCTGTCCACATATCTATTCAAGTGACACCATCATAGGGCCTAATCACATCAGCCATACCATCAGGGGCTTGTTCACCTGCACATCTACCAATGTGATATATGCCATCATGTGCCAGCAATGCCCCTCTGCCATGTACATTGGCCAAACCGGACAGTCTCTACGCAAAAGAATTAATGGACACAAATCTGACATCAGGAATCATAATACTCAAAAACCAGTGGGAGAACACTTTAACCTGTCTGGCCATTCTATGACAGACCTGCGGGTGGCTATC
>NW_020716430.1:0-1150 GCF_002925995.2 Terrapene triunguis
GATAGCCACCCGCAGGTCTGTCATAGAATGGCCAGACAGGTTAAAGTGTTCTCCCACTGGTTTTTGAGTATTATGATTCCTGATGTCAGATTTGTGTCCATTAATTCTTTTGCATAGAGACTGTCCGGTTTGGCCAATGTACATGGCAGAGGGGCATTGCTGGCACATGATGGCATATATCACATTGGTAGATGTGCAGGTGAACAAGCCCCTGATGGTATGGCTGATGTGATTAGGCCCTATGATGGTGTCACTTGAATAGATATGTGGACAGAGTTGGCATCGGGCTTTATTACAAGGATAGGTTCCAGGGTCAGTGTTTTTGTTCAGTGATGTGTGGTTGCTGGTGAGTATTTGCTTTAGGTTGGGGGGTTGTCTGTAAGCGAGGACAGGTCTGTCTCCCAAGATCTGTGAGAGTAAAGGATCATCTTTCAGGATAGGTTGTAGATCTCTGATGATGCGCTGGAGAGGTTTTAGTTGGGGGCTGAAGGTGACAGCTAGTGGTGTTCTGTTATTTTCTTTGTTGGCCCTGTTTTGTAGGAGGTGACTTCTGGGTACTCGTCTGGCTCTGTCAATCTGTTTTTTCACTTCAGCAGGTGGGTATTGTAGTTTTAAGAATGCTTGATAGAGATCTTGTAGGTGCTTGTCTCTATCTGAGGGATTGGAGCAAATGCAGTTATATCTTAGAGCTTGGCTGTAGACAATGGATCGTGTGGTGTGTCCTGGATGGAAGCTGGAGGCATGTAGGTAAGTGTAGCGGTCAGTAGGTTTCCGGTACAGGGTGGTATTTATGTGACCATCGCTTATTAGCACAGTGGTGTCCAGGAAATGGACCGCTTGTGTGGATTGATCTAGGCTGAGGTTGATGGTGGGATGGAAATTATTAAAATCATGGTGGAATTCCTCAAGGGCTTCTTTTCCATGGGTCCAGATGATGAAGATGTCATCAATGTAGCGCAAGTAGAGTAGGGGCATTAGGGGACGAGAGCTAAGGAAGCGTTGTTCTAAGTCAGCCATAAAAATGTTGGCATACTGTGGGGCCACGCGGGTACCCATAGCAGTGCCGCTGACTTGAAGGTATATATTGTCCCCAAATGTGAAATACTTTAACCTGTCTGGCCATTCTATGACAGACCTGCGGGTGGCTATC
>NW_020716431.1:0-407 GCF_002925995.2 Terrapene triunguis
ATACCAGTGACTTTCTACATTTGAAACGACTGCTATATTCACAAACCTAGGGTTACCATCCGTCCGTATTTCCCCGGACATGTCCGGCTTTTGCGTCTCTAAATAGCCGTCCGGGAGGAATTGGTAACAAGGTTAAAAGGTCCGGGATTTTTCCCCTCCCCTCCCTCCCTCTCTTCCATGCAGAGTGCGGCTGCTGATTGGGCGGCTGGGCCGGATTGAGCCACACCCATTGGCCTCCAGCAGTCAGAGCCCTCCCCTGCTCCCCCCTGCTGCCTGCAGCGTGTTTTGCCTACACGTGGACATGAGCATGGTAAGGGGAGTCCAAGGGGGCAGTCAGGGAGCGGGGGAGTGTTGGATGGGTCCCCGGCCCCTCCACCTGCCACCCCCCCTCCACGCATCCCCCCCCC
>NW_020716431.1:507-1383 GCF_002925995.2 Terrapene triunguis
CCATCCATGAGCCCCCTCCTGTATCATGAACCCCTCAGCCCCAACCCTCATCCTCCCGCACCCTAATCCTCTGCCCCAGCCCTGAGCCCCCTCCTGCATCATGAACCCCTCATCCTCAGCCCCACAGCCCTCACCCTTGCACCCCTCCTATCCCCAAACCCCCTCCCCCTTCCCACACCCCCCTCCTGCCCTCAAACTCCCTCCCAAAGCCTGCACCCCCTCCCTTTGCACCACCTCCCACCCCCAAACTCCATCCCAGAGTCTGCACTCCTCACCCCCTCCTGCACACCCACCCCCTGCCCCAGCCCAGAGCCTGCACCCAGCACCCAAACTCTATCCCAGAGCCTGCACCCTGCACCCTAGACTTCCTCCCCCCACCCAGGACCTGCACCCCAGACTTCCTCCCCCCACCCAATCCCCCTCCCAGAGCCTTAGGCAGGTGGGGGGGGGGGCGGGTTCTGGGCACCACCAAAATTTCTACAACCCTGCCACCCATGCGAGTGGATAAGCGTCGGGGCAGTCAGGGGACAGGTAAGTTCCTAGAGGGGCAGTTAGGGTGGGGGATTCTTAGCAGGGGGCAGTCAGGGGACAAGAAGCGGGGAGTTGGGGATTTTGAGGGGGGGCAGTCGGGGTGGGAAGTGGGAGGGAGTGGATGGGGGCGGGGGCGGGGCTAGGGCGGGGCTCCTCCCCCCCAGTGTCCTCTTTTTTGATTGTGGAAATATGGTAACCCTACACAAACCCCTGTATACCATATCAAAGGAGATGGCTTGAATCCTCAATTACACTAAAACACCTTACACTGGCTGTGTAAAGGGGCCTGAGGATGTGAGTAATTGTTCAGAAACCTCAGTGCAACTGAGAACCAGGCCTTATATC
>NW_020716432.1:0-1325 GCF_002925995.2 Terrapene triunguis
GGGTGCTCCGGGGCTGGAGCACCCACGGGGAAAAATTAGTGGGTGCTTTGCACCCACTGGCAGCCAAGCTCCCCCCCGCCCTGAGCGCGCTGCATGCCCGCTCCTCTGCCTACCTCCCAGCGCTTCCTGCCCAGCTGCCACCAAACAGCTGTTTGGCAGCGTGCTGGGAGGGAGGGGGAGGAGTGGGAATGTGGCGCACTCAGGGGAGGAGGTGGGGAAGAGGCGGGGCCGGGGCAGAGATTTGGGGAAGGAATTGGAATAGGGGGAGGGAGGGGGCAGAGGGGGGTCGAGCACCCACTGGCGGGAGCAGAAGTCGGCACCTATGGACCCCATTACTTCCTGTCCTACCTTCAGTGGACGTGGAGAACAATTGATCACAATTGTTCAACACTAAACGTGCCCAGTTATTTTAACATTTCCTCATAGGTCAGGTTTTCTAAACCTTTTATCATTTTTGTGGTTCTCCTCTGGACTCTCACTTTTGTCCACATCTTTTCTAAAGTGCGGAACCAGTACTCAAGCTGAGGCTCACCTATGTCAAGCAGAACAGAACAATTACCTCCCTTGCTTTACATACAACACTACTGTTAAATGCACCCCAGAAAATTAGCCTTTTCGCAACTGTATCAGATTGTTGACTCACATTCAATTTGTAATCCACTATAACTCCCAGATCCTTTTCAGCAGTACTACTGCCTAGTCGGTTATTCCCCATTTTGTAGTTGTGCATTCAACTTTTCCTTCCTAAGTGAAGTACTTTGCACTTATCTTTATTGAATTTCATCTTGTTGAATTCAGAGCAATTCTCAATTTGTCAGGGTTCTTTCGAATTCTAATCCTGTTCTCCAAAGTGCTTGCAACCCCTCCCAGCATGGTGCCCTCTGCAAATTTTATAAGCCTACTCTCCAAACCATTATTGAAGTCATTAATGAAAATATTGAATAGTACCAGCCCCAGGACTGACCCCTGCATGGCCACACTAGTTTGACAGGCCTCCCAGTCTGACAGCAAAACATTGATAACTATCCTTTGAAAATGGTCTTTCAATTAGTTGTGCACCCACCTTGCTGTAATTTAATCTAGACCACATTTCCCTAGTTTGCTTATGCAAAGGGAGTTTGGTGTTGAAACAGTTCAAATCTTTAAGACTTTTTTGGAAAAGAGCAGCAGAAGTTGAATTCCTGTTTAATAAGAAAAGCTATGAAATGCAGCAAAGTAAGCCACAAACACACAAGCATAGGAAGTGGGAAATTTAAATGTTCTGAAGCCCAAGGTTTTTTGGTTTTGTTTTTAAAATGATCAAGGTGCCATTACCTCTAAAGCTA
>NW_020716433.1:0-1325 GCF_002925995.2 Terrapene triunguis
TAGCTTTAGAGGTAATGGCACCTTGATCATTTTAAAAACAAAACCAAAAAACCTTGGGCTTCAGAACATTTAAATTTCCCACTTCCTATGCTTGTGTGTTTGTGGCTTACTTTGCTGCATTTCATAGCTTTTCTTATTAAACAGGAATTCAACTTCTGCTGCTCTTTTCCAAAAAAGTCTTAAAGATTTGAACTGTTTCAACACCAAACTCCCTTTGCATAAGCAAACTAGGGAAATGTGGTCTAGATTAAATTACAGCAAGGTGGGTGCACAACTAATTGAAAGACCATTTTCAAAGGATAGTTATCAATGTTTTGCTGTCAGACTGGGAGGCCTGTCAAACTAGTGTGGCCATGCAGGGGTCAGTCCTGGGGCTGGTACTATTCAATATTTTCATTAATGACTTCAATAATGGTTTGGAGAGTAGGCTTATAAAATTTGCAGAGGGCACCATGCTGGGAGGGGTTGCAAGCACTTTGGAGAACAGGATTAGAATTCGAAAGAACCCTGACAAATTGAGAATTGCTCTGAATTCAACAAGATGAAATTCAATAAAGATAAGTGCAAAGTACTTCACTTAGGAAGGAAAAGTTGAATGCACAACTACAAAATGGGGAATAACCGACTAGGCAGTAGTACTGCTGAAAAGGATCTGGGAGTTATAGTGGATTACAAATTGAATGTGAGTCAACAATCTGATACAGTTGCGAAAAGGCTAATTTTCTGGGGTGCATTTAACAGTAGTGTTGTATGTAAAGCAAGGGAGGTAATTGTTCTGTTCTGCTTGACATAGGTGAGCCTCAGCTTGAGTACTGGTTCCGCACTTTAGAAAAGATGTGGACAAAAGTGAGAGTCCAGAGGAGAACCACAAAAATGATAAAAGGTTTAGAAAACCTGACCTATGAGGAAATGTTAAAATAACTGGGCACGTTTAGTGTTGAACAATTGTGATCAATTGTTCTCCACGTCCACTGAAGGTAGGACAGGAAGTAATGGGGTCCATAGGTGCCGACTTCTGCTCCCGCCAGTGGGTGCTCGACCCCCCTCTGCCCCCTCCCTCCCCCTATTCCAATTCCTTCCCCAAATCTCTGCCCCGGCCCCGCCTCTTCCCCACCTCCTCCCCTGAGTGCGCCACATTCCCACTCCTCCCCCTCCCTCCCAGCACGCTGCCAAACAGCTGTTTGGTGGCAGCTGGGCAGGAAGCGCTGGGAGGTAGGCAGAGGAGCGGGCATGCAGCGCGCTCAGGGCGGGGGGGAGCTTGGCTGCCAGTGGGTGCAAAGCACCCACTAATTTTTCCCCGTGGGTGCTCCAGCCCCGGAGCACCC
>NW_020716434.1:0-1016 GCF_002925995.2 Terrapene triunguis
ATGTAGACTTATGTACAAAAAAAAACTGCATTCAAAAATAAAACAATTTAAAACTTTAGAGCCTACAAGTCCACTCTGTCCTACTTCTTGTTCAGCCAATCAATTTGTTTACATTTGCAGGAGATAATGCTGCCTGCTTCTTGTTTACAATGTCACCAGAAAGTGAGAACAGGCATTCTCATGGTACTTTTGTAGCCGGTAATGCAAGGTATTTACGTGCCAGATATGCTAAACATTCGTATGCTTTGGCCACCATTCCACAGGACATGCTTCCATGCTGATGACTCTCATTAAAAAAATATGTTAATTAAACTTTTGACTGAACTCCTTGGGGGAGAATTGTACGTCTCCTGCTCTGTTTTACCCACATTCTGCCATATATTTCATGTTATAGCAGTCTCAGATGATGACCCAGCACATGTTGTTTGTTTTAAGAATACTTTCACTGCAGATTTAACAAAACGCAAAGAAGGTACCAATGTGAGATTTCTAAAGATAGCTACAGCACTTGACCCAAGGTTTAAGAATCTGAAGTGCCTTCCAAAATCTGAGAGGGATGAGGTGTGGAGCATGCTTTCAGAAGTCTTAAAAGAGCAACACTCAATGCTGAAACTACAGAACCTGATCACCAAAAAAGAAAATCAACCTTCTGCTGGTGGCATCTGACTCAGATGATGAAAGTGAACATGCATCGGTCCACACTGCTTCGGATCGTTATCAAGTAGAACTCGTCATCAGTATGGACTCATGTCCTCTGGAATGGTGGTTGAAGCATGAGGGGATATACAAATCTTTAGCGGATGTGGCACGTAAATATCTTGCAATTCTCACTTTCAGGTGACATTGTAAACAAGAAGCAGGCAGCATTATCTCCTGCAAATGTAAACAAACTTGTAAAATGTAAACAAACTGAGCGATTGGCTGAACAAGAAGTAGGACAGAGTGGACTTGTAGGCTCTAAAGTTTTACATTGTTTTATTTTTGAATGCAGTTTTTTTTTGTACATAAGTCTACAT
>NW_020716435.1:0-1016 GCF_002925995.2 Terrapene triunguis
ATGTAGACTTATGTACAAAAAAAAACTGCATTCAAAAATAAAACAATGTAAAACTTTAGAGCCTACAAGTCCACTCTGTCCTACTTCTTGTTCAGCCAATCGCTCAGTTTGTTTACATTTTACAAGTTTGTTTACATTTGCAGGAGATAATGCTGCCTGCTTCTTGTTTACAATGTCACCTGAAAGTGAGAATTGCAAGATATTTACGTGCCACATCCGCTAAAGATTTGTATATCCCCTCATGCTTCAACCACCATTCCAGAGGACATGAGTCCATACTGATGACGAGTTCTACTTGATAACGATCCGAAGCAGTGTGGACCGATGCATGTTCACTTTCATCATCTGAGTCAGATGCCACCAGCAGAAGGTTGATTTTCTTTTTTGGTGATCAGGTTCTGTAGTTTCAGCATTGAGTGTTGCTCTTTTAAGACTTCTGAAAGCATGCTCCACACCTCATCCCTCTCAGATTTTGGAAGGCACTTCAGATTCTTAAACCTTGGGTCAAGTGCTGTAGCTATCTTTAGAAATCTCACATTGGTACCTTCTTTGCGTTTTGTTAAATCTGCAGTGAAAGTATTCTTAAAACAAACAACATGTGCTGGGTCATCATCTGAGACTGCTATAACATGAAATATATGGCAGAATGTGGGTAAAACAGAGCAGGAGACGTACAATTCTCCCCCAAGGAGTTCAGTCAAAAGTTTAATTAACATATTTTTTTAATGAGAGTCATCAGCATGGAAGCATGTCCTGTGGAATGGTGGCCAAAGCATACGAATGTTTAGCATATCTGGCACGTAAATACCTTGCATTACCGGCTACAAAAGTACCATGAGAATGCCTGTTCTCACTTTCTGGTGACATTGTAAACAAGAAGCAGGCAGCATTATCTCCTGCAAATGTAAACAAATTGATTGGCTGAACAAGAAGTAGGACAGAGTGGACTTGTAGGCTCTAAAGTTTTAAATTGTTTTATTTTTGAATGCAGTTTTTTTTTGTACATAAGTCTACAT
>NW_020716436.1:0-2133 GCF_002925995.2 Terrapene triunguis
CTTAAAACTGTTTTCCTAACATCTGAGTGCAACCTTTGCAACCATAAAAGCAAGCTATTCCGCTGGTTAGGAAAGATAGAAAATGTGGCAAAAGACCGCCTTGGCTTAACCACGAGATCTTGCATGATCTAAAAAATAAAAAGGAGTCATATAAAAAATGGAAACTAGGACAGATTACAAAGGATGAATATAGGCAAACAACACAGGAATGCAGGGGCAAGATTAGAAAGGCAAAGGCACAAAATGAGCTCAAACTAGCTAAGGGAATAAAGGGGAACAAGAAGACTTTTTATCAATACATTAGAAGCAAGAGGAAGACCAAAGACAGGGTAGGCCCACTGCTTAGTGAAGAGGGAGAAACAGTAACAGGAAACTTGGAAATGGCAGAGATGCTTAATGACTTCTTTGTTTCGGTCTTCACCGAGAAGTCTGAAGGAATGCCTATCCTAGTGAATGCTAATGGGAAGGGGGTAGGTTTAGCAGATAAAATAAAAAAAGAACAAGTTAAAAATCACTTAGAAAAGTTAGATGCCTGCAAGTCACCAGGGCCTGATGAAATGCATCCTAGAATACTCAAGGAGCTAATAGAGGAGGTATCTGAGCCTCTAGCTATTATCTTTGGAAAATCATGGGAGACGGGAGAGATTCCAGAAGACTGGAAAAGGGCGAATATAGTGCCCATCTATAAAAAGGGAAATAAAAACAACCCAGGAAACTACAGACCAGTTAGTTTAACTTCTGTGCCAGGGAAGATAATGGAGCAAGTAATTAAGGAAATCATCTGCAAACACTTGGAAGGTGGTAAGGTGATAGGGAACAGCCAGCATGGATTTGTAAAGAACAAATCATGTCAAACCAATCTGATAGCTTTCTTCGATAGGATAACGAGTCTTGTGGATAAGGGAGAAGCTGTGGATGTGGTATACCTAGACTTTAGTAAGGCATTTGATACGGTCTCGCATGATATTCTTATCGACAAACTAGGCAAATACAATTTAGATTGGGCTACTATAAGGTGGGTGCATAACTGGCTGGATAACCGTACTCAGAGAGTTGTTATTAATGGTTCCCAATCCTGCTGGAAAGGCATAACGAGTGGGGTTCCGCAGGGGTCTGTTTTGGGACCGGCTCTGTTCAATATCTTCATTAACGACTTAGATATTGGTATAGAAAGTACGATTATTAAGTTTGCGGATGATACCAAACTGGGAGGGATTGCAACTGCTTTGGAGGACAGGGTCATAATTCAAAATGATCTGGACAAATTGGAGAAATGGTCTGAGTTAAACAGGATGAAGTTTAACAAAGACAAATGCAAAGTGCTCCACTTAGGAAGAAAAAGTCAGTTTCACACATACAAAATGGGAAGAGACTGTCTAGGAAGGAGTACGGCAGAAAGGGATCTAGGGGTTATAGTGGACCACAAGCTAAATATGAGTCAACAGTGTGATGCTGTTGCAAAAAAAGCAAACGTGATTCTGGGATGTATTAACAGGTGTGTTGTGAGCAAGACACGAGAAGTCATTCTTCCTCTCTACTCTGCTCTGGTTAGGCCTCAGCTGGAGTATTGTGTCCAGTTCTGGGCACCGCATTTCAAGAAAGATGTGGAGAAATTGGAAAGGGTCCAGAGAAGAGCAACAAGAATGATTAAAGGTCTTGAGAACATGACCTATGAAGGATGGCTGAAAGAATTGGGTTTGTTTAGTTTGGAAAAGAGAAGACTGAGAGGGGACATGATAGCAGTTTTCAGGTATCTAAAAGGGTGTCATAAGGAGGAGGGAGAAAACTTGTTCACCTTAGCCTCTGAGGATAGAACAAGAAGCAATGGGCTTAAACTGCAGCAAGGGAGGTCTAGGTTGGACATTAGGAAAAAGTTCCTAACTGTCAGGGTGGTTAAACACTGGAATAAATTGCCTAGGGAGGTTGTGGAATCTCCATCTCTGGAGATATTTAAGAGTAGGTTAGATAAATGTCTATCAGGGATGGTCTAGACAGTATTTGGTCCTGCCATGCGGGCAGGGGACTGGACTCGATGACCTCTCGAGGTCCCTTCCAGTCCTAGAATCTATGAATCTATGAATCTATGAATATTCTCTTAACATATTTTTGGTATACAGTTCCCTATTTTTTTAA
>NW_020716437.1:0-1008 GCF_002925995.2 Terrapene triunguis
GGGGGGGGCAAAGTTAGGTGCAATGGAGAAAGCAACAGAGGGTCCTGTGGCACCTTTGAGACTAACAGAAGTATTGGGAGCATAAGCTTTCGTGGGTAAGAACCTCACTTCTTCAGATGCAAGTAATGGAAATCTCCAGAGGCAGGTATAAATCAGTGTGGAGATAACGAGGTTAGTTCAATCAGGGAGGGTGAGGTGCTCTGCTAGCAGTTGAGGTGTGAACACCAAGGGAGGAGAAACTGCTTCTGTAGTTGGATAGCCATTCACAGTCTTTGTTTAATCCTGATCTGATGGTGTCAAATTTGCAAATGAACTGGAGCTCAGCAGTTTCTCTTTGGAGTCTGGTCCTGAAGTTTTTTTGCTGTAAGATGGCTACCTTTACATCTGCTATTGTGTGGCCAGGGAGGTTGAAGTGTTCTCCTACAGGTTTTTGTATATTGCCATTCCTGATATCTGACTTGTGTCCATTTATCCTCTTGCGTAGTGACTGTCCAGTTTGGCCAATGTACATAGCAGAGGGGCATTGCTGGCATATGATGGCATATATAACATTGGTGGACGTGCAGGTGAATGAGCCGGTGATGTTGTAGCTGATCTGGTTAGGTCCTGTGATGGTGTTGCTGGTGTAGATATGTGGGCAGAGTTGGCATCGAGGTTTGTTGCATGGGTTGGTTCCTGAGTTAGAGTTGTTATGGTGCGGTGCGTGGTTGCTGGTGAGAATATGCTTAAGGTTGGCGGGTTGTCTGTGGGCGAGGACTGGCCTGCCTCCCAAGGTCTGTGAAAGTGAGGGATCATTGTCCAGGATGGGTTGTAGATCACTGATGATGCGTTGGAGAGGTTTAAGCTGAGGACTGTAGGTGATGGCCAGTGGAGTTCTGTTGGTTTCTCTTCTGGGCCTGTCTTGTAGCAGGAGGCTTCTGGGTACACGTCTGGCTCTGTTGATTTGTTTCTTTATTTATACGTGCAATGGAGGTTTGCATTTGTCAAGCAGTCAAGGTTTTTTATCCA
>NW_020716438.1:0-242 GCF_002925995.2 Terrapene triunguis
AATTAAAAACTCAATCTCTGGCTGGGATGTAGCTTTTTTTTTTTTTTATAAGCATGCTTTACAAGTGGGTGGTGCTGTCACTGGAGTCTGCCAGATGGTCTTAGAAGGATCCAGTAAAGCTTCATTGGTCGGAAGGGCTACACATGTGGAATAAGTATGGAAAATGTCCAGGAATTTATTATGGGAATCCTGGACCTCTTCTAAGGTGATTGGATGCACTGAATCAGCGATGCATTTCATCA
>NW_020716438.1:342-1005 GCF_002925995.2 Terrapene triunguis
AGTGCCTGATTGTTTGCTGAAGAGTAATCCTTACAACCGAAGAGGTCAAGCTTCTTCTGATCCTTATTGTAAGGAGATTTAGCACAGTGTTGGCTATCGCACTTATTAACCGCTTCCACTATCCAAGTTTGGTGAAGGATGAGAGAATTAAAAACTCAATCTCTGGCTGGGATGTAGCTTTTTTTTTTTTTTTTTTTTTTTTTTTTTTATTGGGTGGTGCTTTTACTGGAGTCTGCCAGATGGTCTTAGAAGGATCCAGTAAAGCTTCATTGGTCGGAAGGGCTACACATGTGGAATAAGTATGGAAAATGTCCAGGAATTTATTATGGGAATCCTGGACCTCTTCTAAGGTGATTGGATGCACTGAATCAGCGATGCATTTCATCACCTCCTGGATCTGTCTGAAGTAATCTGCCATGGAAGGTGAGGTGTTACAATTGAAGCATCATGAACATGTGTAGAATAGGGCTGCATGAAGACTGTACTTTCCATCATTCATATTTGGTTGGTTGATAAGTTTTGTCAACATGTTACACAACTGTGATGGTTTTGTAGAGCTGAACATATGCTTTAAACTGAACAGCTATGGCCCTGAATAGACACAGGGTGCAGATCTGCTAAGTAAAAAAAAAAAAAAAAAAATTTTTTTTTTTTTTTTTTTTT
>NW_020716439.1:0-1997 GCF_002925995.2 Terrapene triunguis
CCCATCACAAAGGAGGGGAAGCAGAAGAAAGAGGAATATCACACACACGCACACACACACCAATTAAATCAAACAACACAGAGCTAATAACGCAGCATTCCAGGAGAGAATGAGCTTCTAGAATCCTTCCTTCTTTAATGATTGCCTTATTCCATCTGCTAAAAGGAGCAGAAGGTTTAGCTTGTTGTCTGAGCTATTTCTTATGTTGGACTGAGAAGACGGAGGCTGAGAGTCCATTGCGAAATATAGCAGAATCCTAATGGACCATATTCTGTGTGACGTTGTGCAGTCTATATGGTTTTATAAAAACATGATAATAAGTGAATATAATGTAACTGGGATAGTTTTATAAAAATTTGATAAGTGACTATAATGCAACTGGGATATGCTTCGTGCAAAAGGTCTCTTGTAAGGTATCATTACAAAGTGCATAATCTACTAAGTATGATCATCTGATTTGTATAAATGTACCACTCTTGTATCTAAAACTAGAAATATAAAACATAACTCTGAGGGCCTACTGTAATTATGTAAAGTGTGGGCCATTAATGATGGTTTGGAATCTTGATGACTCCCATTAACAAGAACCATTGTCTGCAGATGACTGTGTTTACCTGCAAGTCTCCCTGTATATGTGTGTGCTGGCAAGTGAGTAATGAAGTCTTGCAGTGACATGTGATCATGTCACCTGAACTGGAATCCATCTTTAACCTGGTGCTTTTCCAGTGAGGGGGGGTGGAAACCCAGAGGAACAAAGGATTCCCGCCTTATGCAAAAGACATATAAAGGGGTGGAAGAGAACAGAGAGGGAGAGGAGCCATCATGGAGAAGCCCCTAGATAACACCTAAGCTGGAACAAGAGCTGTACCAGGGGAAAGAATTGTGCCCAGGCCTGGAAGGTGTCCAGTCTGAGAAAAACTTACTGAAGCATCTCTGAGGGTGAGATTATCTGTATTTAGTTTGATTAGGCATAGATTTGCGCATTTTATTTTATTTTGCTTGTGACTTACTTTGTTCTGTCTGTTACTACTTTGAACCACTTAAATCCTACTGTCTGTATTTAATAAAATCACTTTTTATTTAGTAATTTACTCAGAGTATGTATTAATACCTGGGGGAGCAAACAGCTGTGCATATCTCTCTATCAGTGTTATAGAGGGCGAACAATTTATGAGTTTGCCCTGCATAAGCTTTATGCAGGGTAAAACGGATTTATCTGGGTTTAGACCCCATTGGGAGTTGAGCATCTGAGTGCTAAAGACAAGCACACTCCTGTGAGCTGTTTTTGGGTAAACTTGCAGTTTTGGGACAAGTGATTCAGACCCTGAGTCTGTGTTGGAGCCAGACAGGAGTGGCTGGCTCAGCAAGACAGGGTGCTGGAGCCCTAAGCTGGCAGGGAAAACAGAAGCAGGGGTAGTCTTGGCACATCGGGTGGCAGCTCCCAAGGGGGTTTCTGTGATTCAACCCGTCACATTCTGATCCCCTTACTCCTGTGTGTGGCTGCAATGAACAGTCCCATTGATTTCAGTGGGGCTATACAAAGAATAAGGTTAGACTAAATGTGATTGAGGGTGTCAGAACCTAGTCCTAAATTTATATTCACTGATCAGCTCTCCCTGTGATTTGGCACATTTTAAATGCTTACCTAGATCATAGGATGCTGCCAGGGCTGCACAGAGGTTTGTGGGGGCCAAGGGCAAAATCTGAAATGGAGGCCCCCCTTTCTAAAAAATTACCATGGGGTATGTGATGTGGGGGCAGGGTAGGGAATGGAGAGCACAAGCCCACCCAGCACTCATCCTGCAGCAGCAGCGCATGGCCCGCAGGGCTGGGTGCAATTCCCTGCTCCAGCCCATTGGCTCTCAGCACAGTGTCATGTGACCAAAATCGGATGACGAAAGGGCAGCTGGGCCAATTCTGAGCAGCCCTGTGACCCTGTGCATCAGGTCACAATACCACTGACTTAAATTTGGTCCAGCTGTCCCCCCCATCATGAC
>NW_020716440.1:0-1097 GCF_002925995.2 Terrapene triunguis
AAGTTCAGCAGCTTCTCGTTGGAGTCTGTTTTTGAAGCTTTTCTGTTGCAAAATTGCCACCTTAACATCTGTCACTGAGTGATTAGAGAGGTTGAAGTGTTCTCCTACTGGTTTTTGAATGTTATGATTCCTGATGTCAGATTTGTGTCCGTTTATTCTTTTGCGTAGAGACTGTCCGGTGTGGCCAATGTACATGGCAGAGGGGCATTGCTGGCACATGATGGCATATATCACATTGGTAGATGTGCAAGTGAACGAACCCCTGATGGCGTGGCTGATGTGATTAGGTCCTATGATGGTGTCACTTGAATAGATATGTGGACAGAGTTGGCATCGGGCTTTGTTGCAAGGATAGGTTCCTGGGTTAGTGTTTTTATTGTGTGGTGTGCGGTTGCTGGTGAGTATTTGCTTCAGGTTGGGGGGCTGTCTGTAAGCGAGGACAGGTCTGTCTCCCAAGATCTGTGAGAGTGAGGGATCATCTTTCAGGATAGGTTGTAGATCTTTGATGATGCACCGGAGAGGTTTTAGTTGGGGGCTGAAGGTGATGGCTAGTGGCGTTCTGTTATTTTCTTTGTTGGGCCTGTCCTGTAGTAGGTGACTTCTGGGTACTCTTCTGGCTCTGTCAATCTGTTTTTTCACTTCCGCAGGTGGGTATTGTAGTTTTAAGAATGCTTGGTAGAGATCTTATAGGTGTTTTTCTCTGTCTGGGGGATTGGAACAAATGCGGTTGTATCTTAGAGCTTGGCTGTAGACAATGGATCGTGTGGTGTGTCCTGGATGGAAGCTGGAGGCATGTAGGTAAGTATAGCGGTCAGTAGGTTTCCGGTATAGGGTGGTGTTTATGTGACCATCGCTTATTAGCACAGTAGTGTCTAGGAAATGGACCGCTTGTGTGGACTGGTCTAGGCTGAGGTTGATGGTGGGATGGAAATTGTTGAAATCATGGTGGAATTCCTCAAGGGCTTCTTTTCCATGGGTCCAGATGATGAAGATGTCCTCAATGTAGCGCAAGTAGAGTAGAGGCGTTAGGGGACGAGAGCTAAGGAAGAAAACAGAAAAGCTTCAAAAACAGACTCCAACGAGAAGCTGCTGAACTT
>NW_020716441.1:0-1097 GCF_002925995.2 Terrapene triunguis
AAGTTCAGCAGCTTCTCGTTGGAGTCTGTTTTTGAAGCTTTTCTGTTTTCTTCCTTAGCTCTCGTCCCCTAACGCCTCTACTCTACTTGCGCTACATTGAGGACATCTTCATCATCTGGACCCATGGAAAAGAAGCCCTTGAGGAATTCCACCATGATTTCAACAATTTCCATCCCACCATCAACCTCAGCCTAGACCAGTCCACACAAGCGGTCCATTTCCTAGACACTACTGTGCTAATAAGCGATGGTCACATAAACACCACCCTATACCGGAAACCTACTGACCGCTATACTTACCTACATGCCTCCAGCTTCCATCCAGGACACACCACACGATCCATTGTCTACAGCCAAGCTCTAAGATACAACCGCATTTGTTCCAATCCCCCAGACAGAGAAAAACACCTATAAGATCTCTACCAAGCATTCTTAAAACTACAATACCCACCTGCGGAAGTGAAAAAACAGATTGACAGAGCCAGAAGAGTACCCAGAAGTCACCTACTACAGGACAGGCCCAACAAAGAAAATAACAGAACGCCACTAGCCATCACCTTCAGCCCCCAACTAAAACCTCTCCGGTGCATCATCAAAGATCTACAACCTATCCTGAAAGATGATCCCTCACTCTCACAGATCTTGGGAGACAGACCTGTCCTCGCTTACAGACAGCCCCCCAACCTGAAGCAAATACTCACCAGCAACCGCACACCACACAATAAAAACACTAACCCAGGAACCTATCCTTGCAACAAAGCCCGATGCCAACTCTGTCCACATATCTATTCAAGTGACACCATCATAGGACCTAATCACATCAGCCACGCCATCAGGGACTCGTTCACTTGCACATCTACCAATGTGATACATGCCATCATGTGCCAGCAATGCCCCTCTGCCATGTACATTGGCCAAACCGGACAGTCTCTACGCAAAAGAATAAACGGACACAAATCTGACATCAGGAATCATAACATTCGAAAACCAGTAGGAGAACACTTCAACCTTTCTAATCACTCAGTGACAGATGTTAAGGTGGCAATTTTGCAACAGAAAAGCTTCAAAAACAGACTCCAACGAGAAGCTGCTGAACTT
>NW_020716442.1:0-1300 GCF_002925995.2 Terrapene triunguis
CAATAAAAGATATTACCTCACCCACCTTGCCAAATCCATATGGAGACTGTGACAGTGTACCCCATAAGGCTTTATGGGGAGGGGGTGCTTATAAATGTATGTATGACATAACTGGAATATGTTTGGTGCTGCCTGTGCCAGGTAACATATCTCCGTAAAGGTTATGGTCTACTATATCTATTCATCCTATTTGTACATATATATATCATTTTCTACTTGAGGTTAAGAATATGGGCTGTATGCTTGCTTGGTTTCTAAGTAAGCTTTGGGAGGCATTTGGTCAGCTTCTTTAGGAAGGAATTCGCCAGGTTAAGTACCTGATCAGGAAACACTTGGGGAACAATGCATCTTGGAATGCTCCAATCCACATAAGAAGTCTTCCTGGAGACATGCAAGATTCCATGTGGGCAATGGCTTCAGCCTGTAAAGACTGAGTCATGCAGGGACATGTGACTTGCCCAGGTGACTCCAGAACTCCATCTTGGAGCTGGACTTTGCATAGGAGGGAGGAGGGGCGTCTCCTCCCACAAGAGAGAGTCTATTTAACCCTGGGGGAGACCCCTCCATTTGGTCTTCAGCTGGCTAAAGAAAGAGCCTCTCCACCCCCCCAGGATGCTTGAAGGAAACTGAAACAAAAGACAGTAACTACAGGGGTTGTGAGAGATTGCTGGACCCAGGCTAAAGGGAGATTAGCCTGTAAAAGGGAGCATGCTAGAACTGGTGAGGAACTTATCTGTATTTAGTTTGATTAGGCATAGATTTGCGCATTTTATTTTATTTTGCTTGTGACTTTGTTCTGTCTGTTACTACTTTGAACCACTTAAATCCTACTGTCTGTATTTAATAAAATCACTTTTTATTTAGTAATTTACTCAGAGTATGTATTAATACCTGGGGGAGCAAACAACTGTGCATATCTCTCTATCTGTGTTATAGAGGGCGAACAATTTATGAGTTTGCCCTGCATAAGCTTTATGCAGGGTAAAACGGATTTATCTGGGTTTAGACCCCATTGGGAGTTGGGCATCTGAGTGCTAAAGACAAGCACACTCCTGTGAGCTGTTTTTGGGTAAACTTGCAGTTTTGGGACAAGTGATTCAGACCCTTGGTCTGTGTTGGAGTCAGACAGGAGTGTCTGACTCAGCAAGACAGAGTGCTGGAGTCCTGAGCTGGCAGGGAAAACAGAAGCAGGGGTAGTCTTAGCACATCGGGTGGCAGCTCCCAAAGGGGTTTCTGTGATCCAACCCATCACAGAGACATATTGTACTTTCACCTCAGATTAATCTCTCCATGTGAATCC
>NW_020716443.1:0-2600 GCF_002925995.2 Terrapene triunguis
TGGACGACAGTATATAAAAAATAAATATTTTCAGTACCCAAAACAGGCTACAGGTTGGTTTGAGATCCTTCCACTTTATGGAGAGTGAGTTATGAAAGAGAGTGCTTAGTTTAGAAATTCAAATTTATTTACAAATGTTCACTAAAAAAATCTTTTCCTCCTAAATAAACTCGGCTTCTGTAAGATCCTGCAACTGAAGATCACCAAACTCATTCACATGCTGTTTTGCAGATTTATCCTTGTACAAAAAAATTATTTTATCTTGAGTCAATGACAGAAGAAGAGCTGATAAACTAAAAGTAAACTGTTCTAAAGACAATAATATAACTACCAGGTTTCTCCAGTCTTCTTTTCTTCCCCACTTTAAAAATAAGCTAAAAGAATTTGGGTCACACTCTAGCAAATGGGAAAAGCTAAACAGAAGTTTGGCTTCTCTAAAAAGGTACACAAGAATCAGTCTTCTTGAATTCAAACTTACTACATAACACCAGGCCTGATCCTGCAGTCTTAGTCTAGACAAGCTCTATAACTGAATTAGGAATTTTGCCTGAGTAAGGACTGCAGTGTTTCACTTTGAATAAGAGTATTTAAAAAAACAACCACCCATCCATCTGCTGAGGACACTCCCTACACTAACACAGGAACAAATCAACATACCCTTAGAGCCCCGACCGGGGTTATTCTATCTACTACCTAAGATCCACAAACCTGGAAATCCTGGACGCCCCATCATCTCGGGCATTGGCACTCTCACTGAAGGACTGTCTGGATATGTGGACTCCCTACTCAGACCCTACGCCACCAGCACTCCCAGCTATCTCCGTGACACCACAGATTTCCTGAGAAAACTACAATGCATTGGTGACCTCCCAGAAAACACCATCCTAGCCACCATGGATGTAGAGGCTCTCTACACAAACATCCCACACACAGATGGAATACAAGCTGTCAGGAACAGTATCCCTGATGATGACACAGCACAACTTATTGCTGAGCTCTGTGACTTTATCCTCACGCACAATTATTTCAAATTTGGTGACAATATATACCTCCAGACCAGTGGCACCGCTATGGGCACCCGCATGGCCCCACAATATGCCAACATTTTTATGGCTGACCTGGAACAACGCTTCCTCAGCTCTCGTCCACTCACGCCACTTCTCTACCTACGCTATATTGATGACATCTTCATCATATGGACCCATGGGAAAGAGACCCTGGAAGAATTCCACCATGATTTCAACAGCTTCCACCCCACCATCAACCTCAGCCTGGACCAATCTACACGGGAGGTCCACTTCCTAGACACCACCGTACAAATAAGCGATGGCCACATTAACACCACCCTATACCGAAAACCCACCGACCGCTATGCCTACCTTCATGCCTCCAGCTTCCACCCCGGCCACACCACACGATCCATCGTCTACAGCCAAGCACTGAGGTACAATCGCATCTGCTCCAACCCCTCAGACAGAGACCAACACCTACAAGATCTTCACCAAGCATTCGCAAAACTACGATACCCACACAAGGAAATAAAGAAACAAATCAACAGAGCCAGACGTGTACCCAGAAGCCTCCTGCTACAAGACAGGCCCAGAAGAGAAACCAACAGAACTCCACTGGCCATCACCTACAGTCCTCAGCTTAAACCTCTCCAACGCATCATCAGTGATCTACAACCCATCCTGGACAATGATCCCTCACTTTCACAGACCTTGGGAGGCAGGCCAGTCCTCGCCCACAGACAACCCGCCAACCTTAAGCATATTCTCACCAGCAACCACGCACCGCACCATAACAACTCTAACTCAGGAACCAACCCATGCAACAAACCTCGATGCCAACTCTGCCCACATATCTACACCAGCAGCACTATCACAGGACCTAACCAGATCAGCTACAACATCACCGGCTCATTCACCTGCACGTCCACCAATGTTATATATGCCATCATATGCCAGCAATGCCCCTCTGCTATGTACATTGGCCAAACTGGACAGTCACTACGCAAGAGGATAAATGGACACAAGTCAGATATCAGGAATGGCAATATACAAAAACCTGTAGGAGAACACTTCAACCTCCCTGGCCACACAATAGCAGATGTAAAGGTAGCCATCTTACAGCAAAAAAACTTCAGGACCAGACTCCAAAGAGAAACTGCTGAGCTCCAGTTCATTTGCAAATTTGACACTATCAGATCAGGATTAAACAAAGACTGTGAATGGCTATCCAACTACAGAAGCAGTTTCTCCTCCCTTGGTGTTCACACCTCAACTGCTAGCAGAGCACCTCACCCTCCCTGATTGAACTAACCTCGTTATCTCAACACTGATTTATACCTGCCTCTAGAGATTTCCATTACTTGCATCTGAAGAAGTGAGGTTCTTACCCACGAAAGCTTATGCTCCCAATACTTCTGTTAGTCTCAAAGGTGCCACAGGACCCTCTGTTGCTTTTTACAGATTCAGACTAACACGGCTACCCCTCTGATACTAACCACCCAGATGTAACATAACTGAGTTTGAAGTTTGTTGCTGTTGTGTGGTTTTGTTTTGAACTAAACAGCATTTGAAAAAAGGTTGCAGTATTTT
>NW_020716444.1:0-825 GCF_002925995.2 Terrapene triunguis
TAAAGGACATATTGCTGGTTCTTGCCAAGCATGTCTTTGGAACTCTCTCTGTGTAACAAATCCAAGTTTAAAATGTTATTATTACCTTTCTTTGCTGAGCGAAGCTTTTTTACCCTGCACTAAGTGTAACCTGTTCTGATGAAGGGCGGAGATGCCAGAATGCTAGCCAGGCCCGGCTCTAGGCACCAGCAAAGCAAGCAAGTGCTTGGGGCGGCAAATTTGCAGGGGCACAAGAATCCAGCATGAGAGCAGAGAACCAACAGGGAGCCCTGGGAGCTGTAGTTCCTTGGTTAGCTCCCTGCCTATAGAGCCAGCCCTGGAGCAGGGAAAGAACTACATTTCCCAGCATTCCCTTGGCCGCAATTAACAGGAAAGGGAGGGAGAAGGAGTGTAGAACTGAAACCTCATGCTACAGCTTGCTGTAAATGGTAGGAACAGAGCCAGCTCTAGGTTTTTTGCCGCCCCGCACCTCAGCCCTGGGCTTCCCCCACACCCCTGTGTTGCCCCAGCCCTGGACTCTCCCCCGCCCACATCCCCTGCTGCCCCAGCTCTGGCCCCCACCTGCACCCCCCTGCTGCCCCACCCCTGGGTTCTCCCCCACCCGCATCTCCTGCCACCCCAGCCCTGGCCCCCACCGCCGCCCCAACCCTGGGCTCTCCCCCCAGCCGCACCCCCTGCCGCCCCAGCCCTGGGCTCTGCCCCACCCCCCACCCGCATCTCCTGCCACCCCAGCCCTGGGCTCTTCCGCCCACCCCCCACCCGCATCTCCTGCCACCCTAGCCCTGGGCTCTTCTCCCCCCCTGCACCCGCACCCCCTGCCGCCCC
>NW_020716444.1:925-2448 GCF_002925995.2 Terrapene triunguis
CCCGCACTCCCTGCTGCCCCAGCTCTGGCCCCCACCTGCACCTCCTGCCGCCCCAGCCTGGGCTCTTCCCCCTCCCCCGCACCCGCATCTCCTGCTGCCCCAGCCCTGGGCTCTCCCCCAAAGAAAGAATTGGGTGGACTAAATGGACATTGCACCTCTCTATCTGAAGCCTAGCAAGGCAGGTACGTGGATCCCACTAGAATTTAAAATGAAAAGTAAGGGAGGGGAGGCTCTACTAGACTGGGCAGCTTTAGGGCTTGTCTATACTTACGCGCTGGTTCGGCGGCAGGCAATCGAACTTCTGGGTTCGATTTATCGCGTCTTGTCTGGACAGGATAAATCGAACCCAGAAGTGCTCGCCGTCGACTCCGGTAATCCTGCTCGGCGAGAGGAGTACGCGGAGTCGACGGGGGAGCCTGCCTGCCACGTCTGGACCGCGGTAAGTTCAAACTAAGGTACGTCGACTTCAGCTACGTTATTCACGTAGCTGAAGTTGCGTATCTTAGTTCGAATTGGGGGGTTAGTGTAGACCAGGCCTTAGATACAGTACCAGGCACGTAGGAGGATTTACACTTCTGAGCCATGGAAGCAGAAATTGACTTTTCTTTTCCAGATTTAGCTAATATTCAGAAAGGGAATCCAGCACCTGCCTTCCAGATTTGAACACCCTCAAAATTCAGGAGTGCTCAAGCTCAATTTGGGCAGCTGTTACTTCATTTCTCCCAAATCAAATATACTGATCCACTGTAACTTGCTGTAGGAAAAAGTAGAATAAATTGAGCAAGAAATGCTTCCCAGTGGTTATTAGGACTGGAATTGCTATTTTCAACAGCCATTGCTTTTTATTATTATTATTATTATTATTATTTTTAAGTTTTAGTTTTATTTGTTTAAAAGGAAGACAGTGATATTGCATTGGCAAATTCCCCATAGAAACAAAGAATGGAACAAAAGAATAATAAAGGCACCTCAACTTTTCCTCATTTATGTAGGACAGTCTTATAATATGCATCCAGATATCCTCCAATCACACAAGCTGAAAATTGTTCCACTTTACTGCAGTTCTGTAACCATATGGGAACCAATCCTGTCTGTGTTCTGTGCACATCCCAAATTCCTGCTGAATGACCCGCCCTGGGAGCGAGTTACCAGTGACCCAGGGCTGGGGCGGCAGGAGGATGCAGGGGGAGGGGAGAACGACAGCCAAAATTTTTTTTGCTTGGGGCAGCAAAAAACCTAGAGCCGGCCCTGATGCTAGCAGACTCATGCCACCTTCATATGAGTCATAAGTGTGTGATTGATTACCTGAAAAGTTCTGCACTAGTTGTACTGTATGGAGAGTTTTTCTTGCTGGCTGAAAGCCTGTTAGAGGTCAGAGAGTCCTATAAACTGTTCAGAACTTTGTGGGGGAGGGGGAGGAGGGGTAAGTGTCACTACTTTTGGAAAGAGCTTGCTAAGCACATTCTGAAAGGATGAAAAGCTTTATTCCTGATTGAATTTTGTTTTCTTTGCCAGTTCACCCA
>NW_020716445.1:0-1206 GCF_002925995.2 Terrapene triunguis
TTTAAAAGAAATAGAACGGTTGTGTCTGATGTGGACGCGCAATGGCAGGCGGATTTGGTTGACATGGGCCTCCTATTCTAACCCCAATGACGGTCGTAAATATATTTTAACGGTGATAGATATTTTGTCTAAATACGCCTGGGCAGTAACCCTAAAGAATACGACCAGGGAACAGGTGGCAAAGGCGTTTAAGAGGTGGAGAGGTTTAACAGAACTTTAAAATCAAAGATGTGGAGGTATTTTACCACCCGTAGCACCTTTCGCTACATCGATGTGCTGCAGGCCTTCATAGATGGTTACAACAGAAGTTATCACAGAACTATTAAAGGACGCCCAATTGATGTGACACACGCTAACGCGCTGAGCGTGTGGAAAACCGTCTACGGTGATGGTTTTAAAATAAAGGCGCCGCGTGTGATTTTTAAGAAAGGGGATCATGTAAGGGTATCTAAAACGAAGGGTACTTTTGAAAAGGGATATCAGCAAACCTTTACCGATGAAATATTTATCGTGTCAGGGGTTTTATTACGAGGACAGAGGCCTGTGTACGCATTACAAGATTATGGAGAGGAGGAAGTCGCGGGCTCTTTTTACCCTGAAGAATTACAAAAAGTAGACCTAACCAGGACCGCGTTTACAGGGTAGAAAAATTTTTAGCAAAAAAAGGCCGGGGAAGAAACGAGTATTTTTTTGTGAAATGGAAAGGTTGGCCTAAAAAATTTAACAGTTGGGTTAAAGCGTCTCAAGTGCAAGACCTTTCATAAAGGGGGGGGAAAAATGACTGAACGGAGTTTTTACATTACCTTACCAACCAACGCCTCTGCGGGGGCTTTTCCTCAAAATACTAATAAAGTTCTCTTAAACCTCTCCACGACCCCGGCTTTAACTTCGTTATTGGTAACAAAATGGTGTACCCCATGTTGCTTAAACAAAGTCTTTACAGCTTTGTTTAAAAACTCTTCTCCTCGGTCTGGTTGTAATTTTTGAGGCGCGCAGCCTTGTGTAAAAATAGCTTTAAACGCCTTTGCCACCTGTTCCCCGGTCTTATTCTTTAGGGTTACCGCCCAGGCGTATTTAGACAAAATATCTATCACCGTTAAAATATATTTACGACCGTCATTGTGGTTAGAATAGGAGGCCCATGTCAACCAAATCCGCTTGCCATTGCGCGTCCACATCAGACACAACCGTTCTATTTCTTTTAAA
>NW_020716446.1:0-1206 GCF_002925995.2 Terrapene triunguis
TTTAAAAGAAATAGAACGGTTGTGTCTGATGTGGACGCGCAATGGCAAGCGGATTTGGTTGACATGGGCCTCCTATTCTAACCACAATGACGGTCGTAAATATATTTTAACGGTGATAGATATTTTGTCTAAATACGCCTGGGCGGTAACCCTAAAGAATAAGACCGGGGAACAGGTGGCAAAGGCGTTTAAAGCTATTTTTACACAAGGCTGCGCGCCTCAAAAATTACAACCAGACCGAGGAGAAGAGTTTTTAAACAAAGCTGTAAAGACTTTGTTTAAGCAACATGGGGTACACCATTTTGTTACCAATAACGAAGTTAAAGCCGGGGTCGTGGAGAGGTTTAAGAGAACTTTATTAGTATTTTGAGGAAAAGCCCCCGCAGAGGCGTTGGTTGGTAAGGTAATGTAAAAACTCCGTTCAGTCATTTTTCCCCCCCCTTTATGAAAGGTCTTGCACTTGAGACGCTTTAACCCAACTGTTAAATTTTTTAGGCCAACCTTTCCATTTCACAAAAAAATACTCGTTTCTTCCCCGGCCTTTTTTTGCTAAAAATTTTTCTACCCTGTAAACGCGGTCCTGGTTAGGTCTACTTTTTGTAATTCTTCAGGGTAAAAAGAGCCCGCGACTTCCTCCTCTCCATAATCTTGTAATGCGTACACAGGCCTCTGTCCTCGTAATAAAACCCCTGACACGATAAATATTTCATCGGTAAAGGTTTGCTGATATCCCTTTTCAAAAGTACCCTTCGTTTTAGATACCCTTACATGATCCCCTTTCTTAAAAATCACACGCGGCGCCTTTATTTTAAAACCATCACCGTAGACGGTTTTCCACACGCTCAGCGCGTTAGCGTGTGTCACATCAATTGGGCGTCCTTTAATAGTTCTGTGATAACTTCTGTTGTAACCATCTATGAAGGCCTGCAGCACATCGATGTAGCGAAAGGTGCTACGGGTGGTAAAATACCTCCACATCTTTGATTTTAAAGTTCTGTTAAACCTCTCCACCTCTTAAACGCCTTTGCCACCTGTTCCCTGGTCGTATTCTTTAGGGTTACTGCCCAGGCGTATTTAGACAAAATATCTATCACCGTTAAAATATATTTACGACCGTCATTGGGGTTAGAATAGGAGGCCCATGTCAACCAAATCCGCCTGCCATTGCGCGTCCACATCAGACACAACCGTTCTATTTCTTTTAAA
>NW_020716447.1:0-2158 GCF_002925995.2 Terrapene triunguis
TAACCCAGCCCTGCCCAAAGGTGTATGAAAATCACACTCTGAGGCAATCAAGTTTTGAGCATCTGCAGAATCTCCTGAAAGTAACATCTCACCTTGGTATACCAAGAGAGTAGCGATTAAGAGAGTACCACCAACTTCCCAACCCCCAGCTTGAGCCCTGGTGAAAGGGTGGGACTGGCTCCTGCATAAAACTCCCAGAAGGGGATAAAAATGTAAAATAGAAAGAGCAACATTTATCTGAATCAGCTCACTACAGCTACTAATAGACTCATAGACTTTAAGGTCAGAAGGGACCATTATGATCATCTAGTCTGACCTCCCGCATGATGCAGGCCACAAAGGCTGACCCACCCACTCCTGGAATAATTCTCTCCCTTGACTCAGCTGTTGAAGTCCTCAAATCATGATTTAAAGACTTCAAGTTGCAGAGAATCCTCCAGCAAGCGACCCCTGCCCCATGCTGTGGAGGAACGCGAAAAACCTCCAGGGCCTCTGCCAATCTACCCTGGAGGAAAATTCCTTCCCGACCCCAAATATGGCGATCAGCAGAACCCTGAGCATGCGGGCAAGATTCTCCAGCCAGACCCTCATTGACCATTGTTACTAATTACCAGCGATGGCACGTTATTGACCTATTGACTAAAATCACGTTATCCCATCAAACCATCCCCTCCATAAACTTATCAAGCTTAATCTTAAAGCCAGAGAGGTCTTTCGCCCCCACCGTTTCCCTCGGAAGGTTGTTCCAGAACTTCACCCTTCTGACGGTTAGAAACCGTCGTCTAATTTCAAGTCTAAACTTCCCGACGGCCAGTTTATATCCATTTGTTCTCGTGTCCACATTAGTACTAAGCTGAAATAATTCCTCTCCCTCCCTGGTATTTATTCTTCTGATATATTTAAAGAGAGCAATCATATCCCCCCTCAGCCTCCTTTTGGTTAGGGTAAACAAACCGAGCTCCTCGAGTCTCCTTTCATACGACAGTTTTTCCATTCCTCGGATCATCCTAGTGGCCCTTCTCTGTACCCGTTCCAGTTTGAGTTCATCCTTTTTAAACATGGGAGACCGGAACTGCACACAGTACTCCAAACGAGATCTCACCAGTGCCTTGTATAACGGAAGCAGCACCTCCTTATCCCTACTAGAAATACCTCGCCTAATTCATCCTAAGACCGCATTAGCTTTTTTTACGGCCACGTCACATTGCCGACTCATAGTCATCCTGCGATCAACCAGGACTCCGAGGTCCTTCTCCTCTTCCGTTACTTCCAACCGATGCGTCCCCAGCTTATAACTAAAATTCTTGTTAGTCATCCCTAAATGCATCACCTTACACTTCTCACTATTAAATTTCATCCTATTACTATTACTCCAGTTTACAAGGTCATCCAAGTCTCCCTGCAGGACATCCCGATCCTTCTCCGAATTGGCAATACCTCCCAACTTTGTGTCATCCGCAAACTTTATCAGCCCACTTCTATATTCGGTTCCGAGGTCAGTAATAAATAGATTAAATAAAATCGGACCCAAAACCGAACCTTGAGGAACTCCACTGGTAACCTCCCTCCAACCTGACAGTTCACCTTTCAGTACGACCCGCTGCAGTCTCCCCTTTAACCAGTTCTTTATCCACCTCTGGATTTTCATATCGATCCCCATCTTTTCCAATTTAACCAATAATTCCTCATGCGGTACCATATCAAACGCTTTACTGAAATCGAGGTATATTAGATCCACCGCATTTCCTTTATCTAAAAAATCTGTTACTTTCTCAAAGAAGAAGATCAGGTTGGTTTGGCACGATCTGCCTTTCGTAAAACCATGTTGTAATTTGTCCCAATTGCCATTGACCTCAAGGTCCTTAACTACTTTCTCCTTCAAAATTTTTTCCAAGACCTTGCATATTACAGATGTTAAACTAATAGGCCTGTAGTTACCCGGGTCACTTTTTTTCCTCTTCTTGAAAATAGGAACCACATTAGCTATTCTCCAGTCCAACGGTACCACCCCCGAGTTTACAGATTCATTAAAAATTATCGATAACGGGCTTGCAATTTCTAGCACCAGTTCCTTTAATATTCTCGGATGAAGATCATCCGGTCCGCCCGATTTAGTCCCGTTAAGCTAAATGGTTTGGTTCAGCTAGTAAAATGGCTG
>NW_020716448.1:0-1318 GCF_002925995.2 Terrapene triunguis
TCGTTGGAGTCTGTTTTTGAAGCTTTTCTGTTGCAAAATTGCCACCCGCAGCTCTGTCATTGAATGACCAGACAGGTTAAAGTGTTCTCCTACTGGTTTTTGAGTGTTATGATTCCTGATGTCAGATTTGTGTCTATTAATTCTTTTGCGTAGAGACTGTCCGGTTTGGCCAATGTACATGGCAGAGGGGCATTGCTGGCACATGATGGCATATATCACATTGGTAGATGTGCAGGTGAATGAGCCCTTGATGGTATGGCTGATGTGATTAGGTCCTATGATGATGTCACTTGAATAGATATGTGGACAGAGTTGGCATCGGGCTTTGTTGCAAGGATAGGTTCCTGGGTTAGTGTTTTTGTTCAGTGATGTGTGGTTGCTGGTGAGTATTTGCTTCAGGTTGGGGGGTTGTCTGTAAGCGAGGACAGGTCTGTCTCCCAAGATCTGTGAGAATGAGGGATCATCTTTCAGGATAGGTTGTAGATCTTTGATGATGCAGTGGAGAGGTTTTAGTTGGGGGCTGAAGGTGACAGCTAGTGTGTTCTGTTATTTTCTTTGTTGGCCCTGTCTTGTAGGAGGTGACTTCTGGGTACTTGTCTGGCTCTGTCAATCTGTTTTTTCACTTCAGCAGGTGGGTATTGTAGTTTTAAGAATGCTTGATAGAGATCTTGTAGGTGCTTGTCTCTTTCTGAGGGATTGGAGCAAATGCGGTTGTATCTTAGCGCTTGGCTGTAGACAATGGATCGTGTGGTGTGTCCTGAATGGAAGCTGGAGGCATGTAGGTAAGTATAGCGGTCAGTAGGTTTCCTGTATAGGGTGGTATTTATGTGACCATCACTTATTAGCACAGTAGTGTCCAGGAAATGGACTACTTGTGTGGATTGATCTAGGCTGAGGTTGATGGTGGGATGGAAATTATTGAAATCATGGTGGAATTCCTCAAGGGCTTCTTTTCCATGGGTCCAGATGATGAAGATGTCATCAATGTAGCGCAAGTAGAGTAGGGGCGTTAGGGGACGAGAGGAAGTGTTGTTCTAAGTCAACCATAAAAATGTTGGCATACTGTGGGGCCATGCGGGTACCTATAGCAGTAACGCTGACTTGAAGGTATATATTGTCCCCAAATGTGAAATAGTTGTGGGTGAGGACAAAGTCACAAAGTTCTCTACGCAAAAGAATTAATGGACACAAATCTGACATCAGGAATCATAACATTCAAAAACCAGTAGGAGAACACTTTAACCTGTCTGGTCATTCAATGACAGAGCTGTGGGTGGCAATTTTGCAACAGAAAAGCTTCAAAAACAGACTCCAACGA
>NW_020716449.1:0-1318 GCF_002925995.2 Terrapene triunguis
TCGTTGGAGTCTGTTTTTGAAGCTTTTCTGTTGCAAAATTGCCACCCACAGCTCTGTCATTGAATGACCAGACAGGTTAAAGTGTTCTCCTACTGGTTTTTGAATGTTATGATTCCTGATGTCAGATTTGTGTCCATTAATTCTTTTGCGTAGAGAACTTTGTGACTTTGTCCTCACCCACAACTATTTCACATTTGGGGACAATATATACCTTCAAGTCAGCGTTACTGCTATAGGTACCCGCATGGCCCCACAGTATGCCAACATTTTTATGGTTGACTTAGAACAACACTTCCTCTCGTCCCCTAACGCCCCTACTCTACTTGCGCTACATTGATGACATCTTCATCATCTGGACCCATGGAAAAGAAGCCCTTGAGGAATTCCACCATGATTTCAATAATTTCCATCCCACCATCAACCTCAGCCTAGATCAATCCACACAAGTAGTCCATTTCCTGGACACTACTGTGCTAATAAGTGATGGTCACATAAATACCACCCTATACAGGAAACCTACTGACCGCTATACTTACCTACATGCCTCCAGCTTCCATTCAGGACACACCACACGATCCATTGTCTACAGCCAAGCTCTAAGATACAACCGCATTTGCTCCAATCCCTCAGACAGAGACAAGCACCTACAAGATCTCTATCAAGCATTCTTAAAACTACAATACCCACCTGCTGAAGTGAAAAAACAGATTGACAGAGCCAGACAAGTACCCAGAAGTCACCTCCTACAAGACAGGGCCAACAAAGAAAATAACAGAACACACTAGCTGTCACCTTCAGCCCCCAACTAAAACCTCTCCACTGCATCATCAAAGATCTACAACCTATCCTGAAAGATGATCCCTCATTCTCACAGATCTTGGGAGACAGACCTGTCCTCGCTTACAGACAACCCCCCAACCTGAAGCAAATACTCACCAGCAACCACACATCACTGAACAAAATCACTAACCCAGGAACCTATCCTTGCAACAAAGCCCGATGCCAACTCTGTCCACATATCTATTCAAGTGACATCATCATAGGACCTAATCACATCAGCCATACCATCAAGGGCTCATTCACCTGCACATCTACCAATGTGATATATGCCATCATGTGCCAGCAATGCCCCTCTGCCATGTACATTGGCCAAACCGGACAGTCTCTACGCAAAAGAATTAATAGACACAAATCTGACATCAGGAATCATAACACTCAAAAACCAGTAGGAGAACACTTTAACCTGTCTGGTCATTCAATGACAGAGCTGCGGGTGGCAATTTTGCAACAGAAAAGCTTCAAAAACAGACTCCAACGA
>NW_020716450.1:0-1909 GCF_002925995.2 Terrapene triunguis
AGGACAGGTCTGTCTCCCAAGATCTGTGAGAGTAAAGGATCATCTTTCAGGATAGGTTGTAGATCTCTAATGATGCGCTGGAGAGGTTTTAGTTGGGGGCTGAAGGTGACAGCTAGTGGTGTTCTGTTATTTTCTTTGTTGGCCCTGTCTTGTAGGAGGTGACTTCTGGGTACTCGTCTGGCTCTGTCAATCTGTTTTTTCACTTCAGCAGGTGGGTATTGTAGTTTTAAGAATGCTTGATAGAGATCTTGTAGGTGCTTGTCTCTATCTGAGGGATTGGAGCAAATGCGGTTATATCTTAGAGCTTGGCTGTAGACAATGGATCGTGTGGTGTGTCCTGGATGGAAGCTGGAGGCATGTAGGTAAGTGTAGCGGTCAGTAGGTTTCCGGTACAGGGTGGTATTTATGTGACCATCGCTTATTAGCACAGTAGTGTCCAGGAAATGGACCGCTTGTGTGGATTGATCTAGGCTGAGGTTGATGGTAGGATGGAAATTATTGAAATCATGGTGGAATTCCTCAAGGGCTTCTTTTCCATGGGTCCAGATGATGAAGATGTCATCAATGTAGCGCAAGTAGAGTAGGGGCGTTAGGGGACGAGAGCTAAGGAAGCGTTGTTCTAAGTCCGCCATAAAAATGTTGGCATACTGTGGGGCCATGCGGGTACCCATAGCAGTGCCGCTGACTTGAAGGTATATATTGTCCCCAAATGTGAAATAGTTGTGGGTGAGGACAAAGTCACAGAGTTCAGCCACCAGGTTAGCTGTGACATTATCGGGGATACTGTTCCTGATAGCTTGTAGTCCATCTTTGTGTGGAATATTGGTGTAGAGGGCTTCTACGTCCATAGTGGCCAGGATGGTGTTTTCTGGAAGATCACCGATGGATTGTAGTTTCCTCAGGAAGTCAGTAGTATCTCGAAGATAGCTGGGAGTGCTGGTAGCGTAGGGTCTGAGGAGAGAGTCCACATAACCAGACAAGCCTGATGTTAGGGTGCCAATGCCTGAGATGATGGGGCGTCCAGGATTTCCAGGTTTATGGATCTTGGGTAGCAAATAGAATGTCCCTGGTCGGGGTTCTAGGCATGTATCTGTACAGATTTGTTCCTGTGCTTTGTCAGGGAGTTTTTTTAGCAGATGGTGTAGTTTCTTTAGGTAATCCTCAGTGGGATCAGAGGATAATGGCCTGTAGAATGTGGTGTTAGAGAGCTGTCTAGCAGCCTCTTGGTCATATTCCAATTTATTCATGATGACGACAGCACCTCCTTTGTCAGCCTTATGGCGGACTTAGAACAACGCTTCCTTAGCTCTCGTCCCCTAACGCCCCTACTCTACTTGCGCTACATTGATGACATCTTCATCATCTGGACCCATGGAAAAGAAGCCCTTGAGGAATTCCACCATGATTTCAATAATTTCCATCCTACCATCAACCTCAGCCTAGATCAATCCACACAAGCGGTCCATTTCCTGGACACTACTGTGCTAATAAGCGATGGTCACATAAATACCACCCTGTACCGGAAACCTACTGACCGCTACACTTACCTACATGCCTCCAGCTTCCATCCAGGACACACCACACGATCCATTGTCTACAGCCAAGCTCTAAGATATAACCGCATTTGCTCCAATCCCTCAGATAGAGACAAGCACCTACAAGATCTCTATCAAGCATTCTTAAAACTACAATACCCACCTGCTGAAGTGAAAAAACAGATTGACAGAGCCAGACGAGTACCCAGAAGTCACCTCCTACAAGACAGGGCCAACAAAGAAAATAACAGAACACCACTAGCTGTCACCTTCAGCCCCCAACTAAAACCTCTCCAGCGCATCATTAGAGATCTACAACCTATCCTGAAAGATGATCCTTTACTCTCACAGATCTTGGGAGACAGACCTGTCCT
>NW_020716451.1:0-3279 GCF_002925995.2 Terrapene triunguis
CCTGGCTAATAGCCATTAATGGACTTAACCTCCATGAAGTTATCTAGTTCTCTTTTAAACCCTGTTATAGTCCTAGCCTTCACAACCTCCTCAGGCAAGGAGTTCCACAGGTTGACTGTGCACTGTGTGAAGAAGAACTTCCATTTATTTGTTTTAAACCTGCTGCCCATTAATTTCATTTGGTGACCCCTAGTTCTTATATGATGGGAACAAGTCAATAACTTTTCCTTATTCACTTTCTCCACACCACTCAAGATTTTATAGACCTCTATCATATCCCCCCTTAATCTCCTCTTTTCCAAGCTGAAAAGTCCTAGCCTCTTTAATCTCTCCTCATATGGGACCCGTTCCAAACCCCAATCATTTTAGTTGCCCTTTTCTGAACTTTTTCTAATGCCAGTATATCTTTTTTGAGATGAGGAGACCACATCTGTACGCAGTATTCAAGATGTGGGCGTACCATCGATTTATATAAGGGCAATAAGATATTCTCCGTCTTATTCTCTATCCCTTTTTTAATGATTCCTAACATCCTGTTTGCTTTTTTGACTGCCGCTGCACATTGCGTGGACGTCTTCAGAGAACCATCCACGATGACTCCAAGATCTCTTTCCTGATTAGTTGTAGCTAAATTAGCCCCCATCATATTGTATGTATAGAAGGGGTTATTTTTTCCAGTGTGCATTACTTTATTCATAGATTCATAGATTCTAGGACTGGAAGGGACCTCGAGAGGTCATCGAGTCCAGTCCCCTGCCCGCATGGCAGGATCAAATACTGTCTAGACCATCCCTGATAGACATTTATCTAACCTACTCTTAAATATCTCCAGAGATGGAGATTCCACAACCTCCCTAGGCAATTTATTCCAGTGTTTAACCACCCTGACAGGAACTTTTTCCTAATGTCCAACCTGGACCTCCCTTGCTGCAGTTTAAGCCCATTGCTTCTTGTTCTATCCTCAGAGGCTAAGGTGAACAAGTTTTCTCCCTCCTCCTTATGACACCCTTTTAGATACCTGAAAACTGCTATCATGTCCCCTCTCAGTCTTCTCTTTTCCAAACTAAACAAACCCAATTCTTTCAGCCTTCCTTCATAGGTCATGTTCTCAAGACCTTTAATCATTCTTGTTGCTCTTCTCTGGACCCTTTCCAATTTCTCCACATCTTTCTTGAAATGCGGTGCCCAGAACTGGACACAATACTCCAGCTGAGGCCTAACCAGAGCAGAGTAGAGCGGAAGAATGACTTCTCGTGTCTTGCTCACAACACACCTGTTAATACATCCCAGAATCACGTTTGCTTTTTTTGCAACAGCATCACACTGTTGACTCATATTTAGCTTGTGGTCCACTATAACCCCTAGATCTCTTTCTGCCGTACTCCTTCCTAGACAGTCTCTTCCCATTCTGTATGTGTGAAACTGATTTTTTCTTCCTAAGTGGAGCACTTTGCATTTGTCTTTGTTAAACTTCATCCTGTTTAACTCAGACCATTTCTCCAATTTGTCCAGATCATTTTGAATTATGACCCTGTCCTCCAAAGCAGTTGCAATCCCTCCCAGTTTGGTATCATCCGCAAACTTAATAATCGTACTTTCTATACCAATATCTAAGTCGTTAATGAAGATATTGAACAGAGCCGGTCCCAAAACAGACCCCTGCGGAACCCCACTCGTTATGCCTTTCCAGCAGGATTGGGAACCATTAATAACAACTCTCTGAGTATGGTTATCCAGCCAGTTATGCACCCACCTTATAGTAGCCCCATCTAAATTGTATTTGCCTAGTTTGTCGATAAGAATATCATGCGAGACCGTATCAAATGCCTTACTAAAGTCTAGGTATACCACATCCACAGCTTCTCCCTTATCCACAAGACTCGTTATCCTATCGAAGAAAGCTATCAGATTGGTTTGACATGATTTGTTCTTTACAAATCCATGCTGGCTATTCCCTATCATCTTA
Source organism: Terrapene triunguis (assembly GCF_002925995.2). Lineage (NCBI taxonomy): Eukaryota > Metazoa > Chordata > Testudines > Emydidae > Terrapene > Terrapene triunguis. The sequence goes on from NW_020716451.1 coordinate 1,967, forward strand.
CCACCTTCCAAGTGTTTGCAGATGATTTCCTTAATTACTTGCTCCATTATCTTCCCTGGCACAGAAGTTAAACTAACTGGTCTGTAGTTTCCTGGGTTGTTTTTATTTCCCTTTTTATAGATGGGCACTATATTTGCCCTTTTCCAGTCTTCTGGAATCTCTCCCGTCTCCCATGATTTTCCAAAGATAATAGCTAGAGGCTCAGATACCTCCTCTATTAGCTCCTTGAGTATTCTAGGATGCATTTCATCAGGCCCTGGTGACTTGCAGGCATCTAACTTTTCTAAGTGATTTTTAACTTGTTCTTTTTTTATTTTATCTGCTAAACCTACCCCCTTCCCATTAGCATTCACTAGGTTAGGCATTCCTTCAGACTTCTCGGTGAAGACCGAAACAAAGAAGTCATTAAGCATCTCTGCCATTTCCAAGTTTCCTGTTACTGTTTCTCCCTCTTCACTAAGCAGTGGGCCTACCCTGTCTTTGGTCTTCCTCTTGCTTCTAATGTATTGATAAAAAGTCTTCTTGTTTCCCTTTATTCCCTTAGCTAGTTTGAGCTCATTTTGTGCCTTTGCCTTTCTAATCTTGCCCCTGCATTCCTGTGTTGTTTGCCTATATTCATCCTTTGTAATCTGACCTAGTTTCCATTTTTTATATGACTCCTTTTTATTTTTTAGATCATGCAAGATCTCTTGGTTAAGCCAAGGTGGTCTTTTGCCACATTTTCTATCTTTCCTAACCAGCGGAATAGCTTGCTTTTGGGCCCTTAATAGTGTCCCTTTGAAAAACTGCCAACTCTCCTCAGTTGTTTTTCCCCTCAGTCTTGATTCCCATGGGACCTTACCTATCAGCTCTCTGAGCTTACCAAAATCCGCCTTCCTGAAATCCATTGTCTCTATTTTGCTGTTCTCCCTTCTACCCTTCCTTAGAATTGCAAACTCTATGATTTCATGATCACTTTCACCCAAGCTGCCTTCTACTTTCAAATTCTCAACGAGTTCCTCCCTATTTGTTAAAATCAAGTCTAGAACAGCTTCGCCCCTAGTAGCTTTTTCAACCTTCTGAAATAATCCTCATTATTTACATTTATCCTCATTAAATAATTTACATTTATCCTCATTAAATTTCATTTGCCATTTTGTTGCCCAGTCATTTAGTTTTGTGAGATCTTTTTGAAGTTCTTAACAGTCTGCTTTAGTCTTAATTAGGAAAGCCAAAAGAGAATTTGAGGAACAGTTAGCCAAAGACTAAAAAGTAATAGCAAAAAATTTTTTAAGTACATCAGAAGTAGGAAGCCTGCTAAACAACCAGTGGGG
>NW_020716452.1:0-1018 GCF_002925995.2 Terrapene triunguis
GAGGGTTCACATCTAATCCAAAAGCTGTTGATATATAAAAATAGAAAGAAGGCTAATCTGTAACCATCATGAAGGTTCTATCATGGTTACTAAGTCTGCAATTATAGACTCATAGACTTTAAGGTCAGAAGGGACCAATATGGTCATCTAGTCTGACCCCCCGCATGATGCAGGCCACAAAAGCTGACCCCCCCATTTTCCCTTAACTCTGCTGTTGAAGTCTCCAGATCGTGATCTAAAGACTTCAAGTCGCAGAGAATCTTCCAGCTTGCGACCCCTGCCCTATGCTGCGGAGGAAGGCGAAAAACCTCCAGGGCCACTGCCAATCTACCCTGGAGGAAAATTCCTTCCCGACCCCAAATATGGCGATCAGCAGAACCCCGAGCATACAGGCAAGATTCTCTAGCCAGACCCTCATTTTACCAGCGATGGCCGTTATTGCCTAATTGATTAGAATCACGTAATCCCATCAAACCATTCCCTCCATAAACTTATCTAGCCTAATCTTGAAGCCAGAGAGGTCTTTCGCCCCCACCGTTTCCCTCGGAAGGCTGTTCCAAAATTTCACCCCTCTGACGGTTAGAAACCTTCGTCTAATTTCAAGCCTAAATCTCCCCACGGCCAGTTTATATCCATTCGTTCTCGTGTCCACATTAGCACTGAGCTGAAATAATTCCTCCCCCTCCCTGGTATTTATCCCTTTGATATATTTAAAGAGAGCAATCATATCCCCCCTCAGCCTTCTTTTGGTTAGGCTAAACAAATCAAGCTCCTCGAGTCTCCTTTCATAGGAAAAGTTTTCCATTCCTCGGATCATCCTAGTTGCCCTTCTCTGTACCCGTTCCAGTTTCAGTTCATCCCTTTTAAACATAGGAGACCAGAACTGCACACAGTACTCCAAGTGAGGTCTCACCAGCGCCTTGTATAACGGAAGCAGCACCTCCCTGTCCCTACTAGAAATACCTCGCCTTATTAGATACTAACATGTTAAAACGATTATATTTAATTATAAAAATCA
>NW_020716453.1:0-2887 GCF_002925995.2 Terrapene triunguis
TGAGCTCCACTGTCCAAAGCCTTGTAAATGTTGCTTAGTACGTCTAGATTCATAGATTCATAGATTCTAGGACTGGAAGGGACCTCGAGAGGTCATCGAGTCCAGTCCCCTGCCCGCATGGCAGGACCAAATACTGTCTAGACCATCCCTGATAGACATTTATCTAACCTACTCTTAAATATCTCCAGAGATGGAGATTCCACAACCTCCCTAGGCAATTTATTCCAGTGTTTAACCACCCTGACAGTTAGGAACTTTTTCCTAATGTCCAACCTAGACCTCCCTTGCTGCAGTTTAAGCCCATTGCTTCTTGTTCTATCCTCAGAGGCTAAGGTGAACAAGTTTTCTCCCTCCTCCTTATGACACCCTTTTAGATACCTGAAAACTGCTATCATGTCCCCTCTCAGTCTTCTCTTTTCCAAACTAAACAAACCCAATTCTTTCAGCCTTGCTTCATAGGTCATGTTCTCAAGACCTTTAATCATTCTTGTTGCTCTTCTCTGGACCCTTTCCAATTTCTCCACATCTTTCTTGAAATGCGGTGCCCAGAACTGGACACAATACTCCAGCTGAGGCCTAACCAGAGCAGAGTAGAGCGGAAGAATGACTTCTCGTGTCTTGCTCACAACACACCTGTTAATACATCCCAGAATCACGTTTGCTTTTTTTGCAACAGCATCACACTGTTGACTCATATTTAGCTTGTGGTCCACTATAACCCCTAGATCCCTTTCTGCCGTACTCCTTCCTAGACAGTCTCTTCCCATTCTGTATGTGTGAAACTGATTTTTTCTTCCTAAGTGGAGCACTTTGCATTTGTCTTTGTTAAACTTCATCCTGTTTAACTCAGACCATTTCTCCAATTTGTCCAGATCATTTTGAATTATGACCCTGTCCTCCAAAGCAGTTGCAATCCCTCCCAGTTTGGTATCATCCGCAAACTTAATAATCGTACTTTCTATACCAATATCTAAGTCGTTAATGAAGATATTGAACAGAGCCGGTCCCAAAACAGACCCCTGCGGAACCCCACTCGTTATGCCTTTCCAGCAGGATTGGGAACCATTAATAACAACTCTCTGAGTACGGTTATCCAGCCAGTTATGCACCCACCTTATAGTAGCCCCATCTAAATTGTATTTGCCTAGTTTGTCGATAAGAATATCATGCGAGACCGTATCAAATGCCTTACTAAAGTCTAGGTATACCACATCCACAGCTTCTCCCTTATCCACAAGACTCGTTATCCTATCAAAGAAAGCTATCAGATTGGTTTGACATGATTTGTTCTTTACAAATCCATGCTGGCTGTTCCCTATCACCTTACCACCTTCCAAGTGTTTGCAGATGATTTCCTTAATTACTTGCTCCATTATCTTCCCTGGCACAGAAGTTAAACTAACTGGTCTGTAGTTTCCTGGGTTGTTTTTATTTCCCTTTTTATAGATGGGCACTATATTTGCCCTTTTCCAGTCTTCTGGAATCTCTCCCGTCTCCCATGATTTTCCAAAGATAATAGCTAGAGGCTCAGATACCTCCTCTATTAGCTCCTTGAGTATTCTAGGATGCATTTCATCAGGCCCTGGTGACTTGCAGGCATCTAACTTTTCTAAGTGATTTTTAACTTGTTCTTTTTTTATTTTATCTGCTAAACCTACCCCCTTCCCATTAGCATTCACTAGGATAGGCATTCCTTCAGACTTCTCGGTGAAGACCGAAACAAAGAAGTCATTAAGCATCTCTGCCATTTCCAAGTTTCCTGTTACTGTTTCTCCCTCTTCACTAAGCAGTGGGCCTACCCTGTCTTTGGTCTTCCTCTTGCTTCTAATGTATTGATAAAAAGTCTTCTTGTTCCCCTTTATTCCCTTAGCTAGTTTGAGCTCATTTTGTGCCTTTGCCTTTCTAATCTTGCCCCTGCATTCCTGTGTTGTTTGCCTATATTCATCCTTTGTAATCTGTCCTAGTTTCCATTTTTTATATGACTCCTTTTTATTTTTTAGATCATGCAAGATCTCGTGGTTAAGCCAAGGTGGTCTTTTGCCACATTTTCTATCTTTCCTAACCAGCGGAATAGCTTGCTTTTGGGCCCTTAATAGTGTCCCTTTGAAAAACTGCCAGCTCTCCTCAGTTGTTTTTCCCCTCAGTCTTGATTCCCATGGGACCTTACCTATCAGCTCTCTGAGCTTACCAAAATCCGCCTTCCTGAAATCCATTGTCTCTATTTTGCTGTTCTCCCTTCTACCCTTCCTTAGAATTGCAAACTCTATGATTTCATGATCACTTTCACCCAAGCTGCCTTCTACTTTCAAATTCTCAACGAGTTCCTCCCTATTTGTTAAAATCAAGTCTAGAACAGCTTCACCCCTAGTAGCTTTTTCAACCTTCTGAAATAAAAAGTTGTCTGCAATGCAGTCCAAGAATTTGTTGGATAGTCTGTGCCCCGCTGTGTTATTTTCCCAACATATATCCGGATAGTTGAAGTCCCCCATCACCACCAAATCTTGGGCTTTGGATGATTTTGTTAGTTGTTTAAAAAAAGCCTCATCCACCTCTTCCACCTGGTTAGGTGGCCTGTAGTAGACTCCTAGCATGACATCACCCTTGTTTTTTACCCCTTTTAGCCTAACCCAGAGACTCTCAACACTTCCGTCTCCTATGTCCATCTCTACCTCAGTCCAAGTGTGTACATTTTTAATATATAAGGCAACACCTCCTCCCTTTTTCCCCTGTCTATCCTTCCTGAGCAAGCTGTATCCATCCACACCAACATTCCAATCATGTGTATTATCCCACCAAGTTTCAGTGATGCCAACAATGTCATAGTTGTATTTATTTATTTATCTAGTTCACAGAGTAACATTTAGTTATGTTTTAACAACACATTTCT
>NW_020716454.1:0-1148 GCF_002925995.2 Terrapene triunguis
CGCATGGCCCCACAGTATGCCAACATTTTTATGGCTGACTTAGAACAGCGCTTCCTTAGCTCTCGTCCCCTAACGCCCCTACTCTACTTGTGCTACATTGACGACATCTTCATCATCTGGACCCATGGAAAAGAAGCCCTTGAGGAATTCCACCATGATTTCAATAATTTCCATCCCACCATCAACCTCAGCCTAGATCAATCCACACAAGCGGTCCATTTCCTGGACACTACTGTGCTAATAAGCGATGGTCACATAAATACCACCCTGTACCGGAAACCTACTGACCGCTACACTTACCTACATGCCTCCAGCTTCCATCCAGGACACACCACACGATCCATTGTCTACAGCCAAGCTCTAAGATATAACCGCATTTGCTCCAATCCCTCAGATAGAGACAAGCACCTACAAGATCTCTATCAAGCATTCTTAAAACTACAATACCCACCTGCTGAAGTGAAAAAACAGATTGACAGAGCCAGACGAGTACCCAGAAGTCACCTCCTACAAGACAGGCCCAACAAAGAAAATAACAGAACACCACTAGCTGTCACCTTCAGCCCCCAACTAAAACCTCTCCAGCGCATCATCAGAGATCTACAACCTATCCTGAAAGATGATCCTTTACTCTCACAGATCTTGGGAGACAGACCTGTCCTCGCTTACAGACAACCCCCCAACCTAAAGCAAATACTCACCAGCAACCACACATCACTGAACAAAAACACTGACCCAGGAACCTATCCTTGTAACAAAGCCCGATGCCAACTCTGTCCACATATCTATTCAAGTGACACCATCATAGGGCCTAATCACATCAGCCATACCATCAGGGGCTCGTTCACCTGCACATCTACCAATGTGATATATGCCATCATGTGCCAGCAATGCCCCTCTGCCATGTACATTGGCCAAACCGGACAGTCTCTACGCAAAAGAATTAATGGACACAAATCTGACATCAGGAATCATAATACTCAAAAACCAGTGGGAGAACACTTTAACCTGTCTGGCCATTCAATGACAGACCTGCGGGTGGCTATCTTACAACAGAAACACTTCAAAAACAGACTCCAACGAGAGACTGCTGAGCTGGAGTTGATATGCAAACTAGATACAATCAACTCAGGATTGAATAAGGACTG
>NW_020716456.1:0-1089 GCF_002925995.2 Terrapene triunguis
GCTCAGGTCAGGAGTCAAAGGGCAACCGTGTGTGTGTGTGTGTGTGTATATATATATAGTGACAGACCCAGACCAGTGGGCTACAGGAGTCTGGTAGAGGGCAAATATACTGGTCACTGGCTGAGTAGCTTTCTGTTCCCTGAGTGACCAGAGCAGGGGCTGCACTAGAGTAATCAGGAACCTGCTAGAATCAATTAAGGCAGGCTAATCAGGGCACCTGGGTTTTAAAAGGAGCTCACTTCAGTTTGTGGTGCGAGTGTGAGGAGCTGGGAGCAAGAGGCGCAAGGAGCTGAGAGTGAGAGGGTGTGCTGCTGGAGGACTGAGGAGCACAAGCGTTATCAGACACCAGGAGGAAGGTCCTGTGGTGAGAATAAGGAAGGTGTTTGGAGGAGGCCATGGGGAAGTAGCCCAGGTAGTTGTAGCTGTCATGCAGCTGTTACAGGAGGCACTATAGTCCGCTGCAGTCCACAGGGCCTTGGGCTAGAACCTGGAGTAGAGGGGGGGCCTGAGTACCCCCCAAACCTCCCAATTGACCTGGACTGTGGGTTCTTCCAGAGACCTTCCCCTCTGGGCTGTTCCCTAACCCACATGGTGAATCTCTGAGGCAAGAAAATCTGCCAATAAGTGCAGGACCCACCAAGATAGAGGAGGAACTTTGTCACAATGTGTGTGTGTGTGTGTCTGGTGCACATGTGTCTCCAGGAGGAGCAGCTCCTAGGCGTGTGGACCCTCCAGGCTGAGGGGGCCAATCCAGCAGCGAGTCAGTGTGCAGCAAGCAGCGTGGGGCACAGTGGGGCATCACCTTTGAAGGCCCAGGGATTGCTCCCCCACACACACACACTGCTCCCTCACTCTCACCACCCCCACACAATGGCCCCCACCCTGCCCCCCATGACCCCTTCACACACATACCCTGCCCCTCCACACTTGGCCTCTCTCCCACACACTGTCCCCCCACCCCAATAACCCCCCACACAATGGTCCCCCACCCTGCCCCCCATGACCCCACAGCCCCCCATGGCCCACACACACACATGCTGTCCCCTCACACACACTGCCCCCCACAGTTCATACACACCCACATTGCCT
>NW_020716457.1:0-1016 GCF_002925995.2 Terrapene triunguis
GTCTCCAGCCACAGTTCTCTGAACACTCCAAGACCTCCGCAAGTCCACAGGCACTGAAGGCGACGGCCGAAAATTCGACCTTGTCCTGAGTGCGCATGTGAGAGGTTCAGTGCATGGTCTTGTTCACAGAGAAAGACTAGGTTCTTTGTATACAATTTCATTTATCTGTCTCAGGAATTCACTCCCTTTTTACAATTCACACAGACACATCTGCGACTGTCTCCCAACCCAGCCTGTCAGCACACTCCCAGAGGCTAGCGCAGATTAGGCGGAGGAAGAAGAAGACGCGTGAAGACATGTTCTCAGAACTAATGGACTGCTCCCGAGCCCAGGCAGCCCAGCAGACACAGTGGAGGGAGAACTTGTCACAAATGCACCGAGCAGTCATGGAACGGGAGGAGAGGTGGCGTCAGGAGGACCAACAGGCTACTGAAAAGCTGCTTGGACTAATGAGGGAGCAAACGGACACGCTCCGGCGCCTTGTGGATGTTCTGCAAGACCGGAGGCAGGAGGACAGAGCCCCGCTGCAGTCTATCTGTAACCGCCCTCACCCGCCACCAAGTCCCACACCACCCTCACCCAAACTCCAAAGAAGGAGGGGCGGCAAGGGCCGTTAAAACTTTCAGTCAACCCCTGCAGACTGCTCTAGCACTAGAAGGCTGACATTCCCCAAAATTTCATAAGTCCTTTCCCACCCACCTCACAGAAGCCCCCGTCCAAGTTTCACACCCCACGTTTCATGTCTGGTTCGCAATAAAATGTTTGTTTCTGTCCATTACTGTTTCAGTCAGGTTCTTTTGAGGGAGAGTCTGTCTGGAGGGGGGGGAAGGGGCTTGGTAATTGGACAGGACAGTGACCTTTAGCAGGGTACAGAGGCGGTGTCAGGTCCAGCATCAGGACACATACACAGTGCAGTCACTGGTTACCCTGGTCAGTCTGGGAGGTGTTTTTCATGTTCTGGGGGGGGGGGGGGGGGTTGCTCTGTGACTTTGTGGCGGGGGAGGGCAGTTACAGAT
>NW_020716458.1:0-1033 GCF_002925995.2 Terrapene triunguis
ATTGCCCGCTCCAGAAGTTCAGGTCTCCAGCCACAGTTCTCTGAACAGTCCAAGACCTCCGCAAGTCCACAGGCACTGAAGGCGACGGCCGAAAATTCGACCTTGTCCTGAGTGCGCATGTGAGAGGTGCAGTGCATGGTCTTGTTCACAGAGAAAGACTAGGTTCTTTGTATACAATTTCATTTATCTGTCTCAGGAATTCACTCCCTTTTCACAATTCACACAGACACATCTGCGACTGTCTCCCAACCCAGCCTCTCAGCACACTCCCAGAGGCTAGCGCAGATTAGGCGGAGGAAGAAGAAGACGCGTGAAGACATGTTCTCAGAACTAATGGACTGCTCCCGAGCCCAGGCAGCCCAGCAGACACAGTGGAGGGAGAACTTGTCACAAATGCACCGAGCAGTCATGGAACGGGAGGAGAGGTGGCGTCAGGAGGACCAACAGGCTACTGAAAAGCTGCTTGGACTAATGAGGGAGCAAACGGACACGCTCCGGCGCCTTGTGGATGTTCTGCAAGACCGGAGGCAGGAGGACAGAGCCCCGCTGCAGTCTATCTGTAACCGCCCTCACCCGCCACCAAGTCCCACACCACCCTCACCCAAACTCCAAAGAAGGAGGGGCGGCAAGGGCCGTTAAAACTTTCAGTCAACCCCTGCAGACTGCTCTAGCACTAGAAGGCTGACATTCCCCAAAATTTCATAAGCCCTTTCCTACCCACCTCACACAAGCCCCCGTCCAAGTTTCACACCCCACGTTTCATGTCTGGTTCGCAATAAAATGTTTGTTTCTCTCCATTACTGTTTCAGTCAGGTTCTTTTGAGGGAGAGTCTGTCTGGAGGGGGGGAAGGGGCTTGGTAATTGGACAGGACAGTGACCTTTAGCAGGGTACAGAGGCGGTGTCAGGTCCAGCATCAGGACACATACACAGTGCAGTCACTGGTTACCCTGGTCAGTCTGGGAGGTGTTTTTCATGTTCTGGGGGTGGGGGGGTTGCTCTGTGACTTTGTGGCGGGGGAGGGCAGTTACAGAT
>NW_020716459.1:0-1177 GCF_002925995.2 Terrapene triunguis
CTTCACATTCATGCATTCTTTATTAATTCAGCACACAACTAGGGGGATAATTGGAAAGGTAGCCCGGGATGGGTGGGGGAGGAGGGAAGGAAAAGGACACACTCCAATTTAAAACTTTAAAACTTATTGCTATGGAAATCATCTAGGGTGGAGTGAGTGGGTGGCCGAAGGCCCCCCCACCGTGTTCTTGGGCGTCTGGGTGAGGAGGCAATGGGACTTGGGGAGGATGGCTGCTGGTTACAGAGGGGCTGTAGCGGTGGTCTCTGCTCCTGCTGCCTTTCCTGCAGCTCAACCATACGCAGGAGCATATCACTTTGATGCTCCAGCAGCCGGAGCATCGACTCTTGCTTTCTGAGTACAAGTTGACGCCACCTCTCCTCTTCAGCCCGCGTTTCAGCACGCAACTTCTCATCTTCAGCACGCCACCTCTCCTCTCGCTCATATTGGGCTTTTTTAAAATCAGTCATTGACTGCCTCCACGCATTCAGCTGTGCTCTGTCAGCGTGGGAGGCAGTCTGAAGTTCAGTAAACATTTCGTCACGCGTCCTTCGCTTCCTTCTTCGAATATTCACTAGCCTCTGCGAAGGAGTAAGATTTGCAGCTGGTGGAGAAGGGAGAGGTTGTTAAAAAAGATACATTTTAGAGAACAATGGGTAGACTCTTTCACGTTAGATTTTGCTGTTCACAACATCACACAGCACATGTGCTTTCGTTACAAGGTCGCATTTTTCCTCTTATATTGAGAGTCTCCTGGTTTGGTGTGAGAGATCACTCACGCAGTGCCAGGACACAGATTTCAGCTTGCAGGCAGCCATGGTAAGACATATAGTCTTTGGGCTTTTTTAACCTTCTTAACATGTGGGGATGGTTTCAAACAGTTCTGCCCTCATTTCCCATACCAAGCACCCGTGCCATTTAAAATGGGTTTGCAATGTAAAAGGAGGGGCTGCGATTTCAGGTTTAACATGCAGCACAAACCCAACTAACTCCCCTCCCCCACACACCCAATTCTCTGGGATGGTCACTTCAACCCTCCCCCCCACCGCGTGGTTAACAGCGGGGAATATTTCTGTTCAGCAGACCAGGAAGGGGCACCTCTGAATGTCCCCTTAATAAAATTGCCCCATTTTAACCAGGTGACCGTGAATGATATCACTCTCCTGAGGATAACAAAGAG
>NW_020716460.1:0-1221 GCF_002925995.2 Terrapene triunguis
CAATAAAGTCATTGTTACTTCACATTCATGCATTCTTTATTAATTCATCACACAACTAGGGGGATAATTTCAAAGTTAGCCCCGGATGGGTGGGGGAGGAGGGAAGGAAAAGGACACACTGCAGTTTAAAACTTTAAAACTTTAACACTTATTGCTCAGGAAATCATCTGGGGTCGAGTGACTGGGTGGCCGGAGGCCCCCCCCACCGTGTTCTTGGGCATCTGGGTGAGGAGGCAATGGGACTTGGGGAGGAGGGCTGTTGGTTACACAGGGGCTGTAGCGGCGGTCTGTGCTCCTGCTGCCTTTCCTGCAGCTCAACCATACGCAGGAGCATATCAGTTTGATGCTCCAGCAGCCAGAGCATCGACTCTTGCCTTCTGTGTGCAAGCTGATGCCACCTCTCATCTTCAGCCCGCGATTCAGCCCGCCACCTCTCCTCTTGAGCCCGAGATTCAGCACGCCACCTCTCCTCTCGCTCATATTGGGCTTTTCTATAATCAGTCATTGACTGCCTCCACGCATTCTGCTGGGCTCTGTCAGCGTGGGAGGCAGTCTGTAGTTCTGTAAACATTTCATCACGCGTCCTTCGCTTCCGCTTTCGAATATTCACTAGCCTCTGTGAAGAAGAAAGATTTGCAGCTGGTGGAGGAGAAGGGAGAGGTGGTTAAAAAAGATACATTTTAGAGAACAATGGGTACACTCTTTCACGTTAAATTTTGCTGTTCACATCACACAGCACATGTGCTTTCGTTACAAGGTTGCATTTTTCCTCTTATATTGAGGGCCTGCCGGTTTGGTGTGAGAGATCACTCACGCAGTGCCAGGCCACAGATTTCAGCTTGCAGGCAGCCATGGTAAGACACAGTCTTTTGGCTTTTTTAACCTTCTTAACATGTGGGGATGGTTTCAAACAGTACTGCTCTCATTAACCATACCAAGCACCCGTTGGGTTGGCCATTTAAAATGGGTTTGCAATGTAAAAGGAGGGGCTGCGGTTTCAGGGTTAACGTGCAGCACAAACCCAGCTAATTCCCCTCCCCCACACACCCAATTCTCTGGGATGATCACTTCACCCCTCCCCCCCCACCGCGTGGCTAACAGCAGGGAATATTTCTGTTCAGCAGAGCAGGAAGGGGCACCTCTGAATGTCCCCTTAATAAAATTGCCCCATTTCAACCAGGTGACCGTGAATGATATCACTCTCCTGAGGATAACAAAGAG
>NW_020716461.1:0-1017 GCF_002925995.2 Terrapene triunguis
ATGGATCGTGTGATGTGTCTTGGATGGAAGCTGGAGGCATGTAGGTACGTATAGCGGTCAGTAGGTTTCCGGTATAGGGTGGTGTTTATATGACCATCACTTATTTGCAACAGGAGGCTGCCAGGCAACTCTCCAAGACCACATTCCACAGGCCACTATCCTCTGATCCCACTGAGGAATACCAAAAGAAACTACACCATCTGCTCAAGAAATTCCCAGCTACAGTATGGGAACAAATCTACATGGACACACCCCCAGAACCCCGACCAGGGGTATTCTATCTGCTACCCAAGATCCATAAACCTGGAAACCCTGGATGCCCCATCATCTCAGGCATTGGCACTCTTACAGCAGGATTATCTGGCTCTTTGGACTCTCTCCTCAGACCCTACGCTACCAGCACTCCCAGCTATCTTCGAGACACCACCGACTTCCTGAGGAAACTACAATGCATTGGTGTTCTTCCTGAAAACACCATCCTGGCCACCATGAATGAAGAAGCACTTTACACCAATATTCCACATGAGGATGGACTACAAGCTGTCAGGAACAGTATCCCTGATGAGGCCACAGCACATCTGGTGGCTGAGCTTTGTGACTTTGTCCTCACCCACAACCACTTCAGATTTGGGGACAACTTATACCTTCAAGTCAGTGGCACTGCTATGGGTACCCGCATGGCCCCACAGTATGCCAACATTTTTATGGCTGACTTAGAACAACGCTTCCTCAGCTCTCGTCCCCTAGTGCCCCTCCTCTACTTGCGCTACATTGATGACATCTTCATCATATGGACCCATGGAAAGGAGGCCCTTGAAGAATTCCACTTGGACTTCAACAATTTCCACCCCACCATCCACCTCAGCCTGGACCAGTCCACACAAGAGATCCACTTCCTGGACACTACGTACAAATAAGTGATGGTCACATAAACACCACCCTATACCGGAAACCTACTGACGGCTATACATACCTACATGCCTCCAGCTTCCATCCAAGACACATCACACGATCCAT
>NW_020716462.1:0-1017 GCF_002925995.2 Terrapene triunguis
ATGGATCGTGTGATGTGTCTTGGATGGAAGCTGGAGGCATGTAGGTATGTATAGCCGTCAGTAGGTTTCCGGTATAGGGTGGTGTTTATGTGACCATCACTTATTTGTACGTAGTGTCCAGGAAGTGGATCTCTTGTGTGGACTGGTCCAGGCTGAGGTGGATGGTGGGGTGGAAATTGTTGAAGTCCAAGTGGAATTCTTCAAGGGCCTCCTTTCCATGGGTCCATATGATCAAGATGTCATCAATGTAGCGCAAGTAGAGGAGGGGCACTAGGGGACGAGAGCTGAGGAAGCGTTGTTCTAAGTCAGCCATAAAAATGTTGGCATACTGTGGGGCCATGCGGGTACCCATAGCAGTGCCACTGACTTGAAGGTATAAGTTGTCCCCAAATCTGAAGTGGTTATGGGTGAGGACAAAGTCACAAAGCTCAGCCACCAGATGTGCTGTGGCCTCATCAGGGATACTGTTCCTGACAGCTTGTAGTCCATCCTCATGTGGAATATTGGTGTAAAGTGCTTCTTCATTCATGGTGGCCAGGATGGTGTTTTCAGGAAGAACACCAATGCATTGTAGTTTCCTCAGGAAGTCGGTGGTGTCTCGAAGATAGCTGGGAGTGCTGGTAGCGTAGGGTCTGAGGAGAGAGTCCAAAGAGCCAGATAATCCTGCTGTAAGAGTGCCAATGCCTGAGATGATGGGGCATCCAGGGTTTCCAGGTTTATGGATCTTGGGTAGCAGATAGAATACCCCTGGTCGGGGTTCTGGGGGTGTGTCCATGTAGATTTGTTCCCATACTGTAGCTGGGAATTTCTTGAGCAGATGGTGTAGTTTCTTTTGGTATTCCTCAGTGGGATCAGAGGATAGTGGCCTGTGGAATGTGGTCTTGGAGAGTTGCCTGGCAGCCTCCTGTTGCAAATAAGTGATGGTCATATAAACACCACCCTATACCGGAAACCTACTGACCGCTATACGTACCTACATGCCTCCAGCTTCCATCCAAGACACATCACACGATCCAT
>NW_020716463.1:0-1937 GCF_002925995.2 Terrapene triunguis
ATGGTCCAGAGCTAGAGAAGGAACAAGTCTGGTACCCCCGATCTCCATTTGATGAGTAAAAAGAACAGGAGTACTTGTGGCACCTTAGAGACTAACAAATTTATTAGAGCATAAGCTTTCGTGGGCTACAACCCACTTCTTCGGATGCATATTGAGTGAAACATATCGAGGAGATATATATACACACATACAGAGAGCATGAACAGGTGGGAGTTGTCTTACCAACTCTGAGAGGCCAATTAAGTAAGAGAAAAAAACTTTTGAAGTGATAATCAAGGTAACCAAGTACAGACAGTTTGATAAGAAGCAAGTGTGAGAATACTTACAAGGGGAGATAGATTCAATGTTTGTAATGGCTCAGCCATTCCCAATCCCTATTTAGCCCTGAGTTGATTGTGTCTAGTTTGCATATCAATTCCAGCTCAGCAGTCTCTCGTTGGAGTCTGTTTTTGAAGTTTTTCTGTTTTAAGATAGCCACCCGCAGGTCTGTCATAGAATGGCCAGACAGGTTAAAGTGTTCTCCCACTGGTTTTTGAGTATTATGATTCCTGATGTCAGATTTGTGTCCATTAATTCTTTTGCGTAGAGACTGTCCGGTTTGGCCAATGTACATGGCAGAGGGGCATTGCTGGCACATGATGGCATATATCACATTGGTAGATGTGCAGGTGAACGAGCCCCTGATGGTATGGCTGATGTGATTAGGCCCTATGATGGTGTCACTTGAATAGATATGTGGACAGAGTTGGCATCGGGCTTTGTTACAAGGATAGGTTCCTGGGTCAGTGTTTTTGTTCAGTGATGTGTGGTTGCTGGTGAGTATTTGCTTTAGGTTGGGGGGTTGTCTGTAAGCGAGGACAGGTCTGTCTCCCAAGATCTGTGAGAGTAAAGGATCATCTTTCAGGATAGGTTGTAGATCTCTAATGATGCGCTGGAGAGGTTTTAGTTGGGGGCTGAAGGTGACAGCTAGTGGTGTTCTGTTATTTTCTTTGTTGGGCCTGTCTTGTAGGAGGTGACTTCTGGGTACTCGTCTGGCTCTGTCAATCTGTTTTTTCACTTCAGCAGGTGGGTATTGTAGTTTTAAGAATGCTTGATAGAGATCTTGTAGGTGCTTGTCTCTATCTGAGGGATTGGAGCAAATGCGGTTATATCTTAGAGCTTGGCTGTAGACAATGGATCGTGTGGTGTGTCCTGGATGGAAGCTGGAGGCATGTAGGTAAGTGTAGCGGTCAGTAGGTTTCCGGTACAGGGTGGTATTTATGTGACCATCGCTTATTAGCTTATTGGTAAGACAACTCCCACCTGTTCATGCTCTCTGTATGTGTGTATATATATCTCTTCGATATGTTTCACTCAATATGCATCCGAAGAAGTGGGTTGTAGCCCACGAAAGCTTATGCTCTAATAAATTTGTTAGTCTCTAAGGTGCCACAAGTACTCCTGTTCTTTTTGCGGATACAGACTAACACGGCTGCTACTCTGAAACCTGTCATTTGATGAGTATTAAATTCTAGGCTGTTGTTGTTCCGGCTTTATGCTCTACCCATAACCATAGCATCTGAGCACCTACCACGTTGCTCTTACAAAGTCAATCAGCCTAATTAGGAAATGCAAAGGGAAAACATTGATGCCACCATCAGCCAGTCCATGTTGTTTGGTTTGTCTCCAGATGGGACAGATCATGCTTGAACTTCATGGGCACATAGGAGTTGTGCTATACACCGTGAAGGGAAGGGTGTTGGTGATGGCCATGGTCTCACCCCTTTTCCATACTAGCGGCAGCTAGCCCACCAGGGAGCATATGTTGAACCTGCAAAAAGGAGGTCTAGCTGCTGCCTCTGAGCATGCTGTTCCCCCCCCCCGCCCCACGTACATACATATACCAGCAGGGACATTCTGTCTACATGTGTGCTCCACAGACAGAATTCTTCCTTCAT
>NW_020716464.1:0-1088 GCF_002925995.2 Terrapene triunguis
CTGTGTGCTCCACAATCTCTGTGAGAGCAAGGGGGAGACCTTTATGGCGGGGTGGGAGGTTGAGGCAAATACCCTGGCTTCAGATTACGCCCAGCCAGACAGCCGGGCGATTAGAAGATCCCAGCGGGACGCGCTGTGCATCAGGGAGGCTTTGAAAGCTAGGTTCCTGACTGAGCAGGGTAACCAGTGACTGTTAAGTTTGTGGACACAGAAGCTCAACCTGCCCCCGTTTCTTTACCCAGTTTATGTTGACTATCCTCTCCAGCTACATACCCCCTTCACCCCCTTCCCAAAAAATAAAATCAGTTCTGTTTTGTTAATGAACACCGTTGTCTTTATTACTGTTTTCACGGGAATGTTTTAAACCGGGGACGCAGACTGTGGCGGGGGGCGGGTTTAGTGTTCTGATGCAAATGATGCTTTTAAACTCCAGGAATGACAGGCTCCGCAGTGGTGGACTGGTTGTTTCAACGGAGCCTGCCAGCACTCCTGGGCGGGACTGCGTGTATGTGTCGGCTAGGTGACTTTCTGGCAGGGGGAGGAGGGTTACAGATCCCCTGCTGTGTGGCTCTGTGATCCAGGATAAGGACCGCTGCATAAGATCAGTAACTGCCCTCCCCCGCCACAAAGTCACAGAGCAACCCCCCCCCCCCCAAGAACATGAAAACCACCTCCCAGACTGACCAGGATAACTAGTGACTGCACTGTGTATGTGTCCTGATGCTGGACCTGCCCCCGCCTCTGTACCCTGCTAAAGGTGACTGTCCTGTCCAATTACCAAGCCCCTTCCCCCCCTTCAGACAGACTCTCTTCCAAAAGAAAATCATGGAAACAGTAATTAACAGAAACTAATATTTTATTATGAACCACACATGAAACGGGGGGGGGGGAACTTGTGTGAGGTGGGTAGGAAAGGACTTTTCAAATTTTGAGCAGTCTGCAGGGGTTGACTGAAAGTTTTAACGGCCCTTGCCGCCCCTCCTTCTTTGGACTTTGGGTGAGGGGGGTGTGGGACTTGGTGGCGGGGGAGGGCGGTTAGAGACATGATGGAAACAGTAATTAACAGAAACGTATTTTTTATTAGCAAC
>NW_020716465.1:0-1539 GCF_002925995.2 Terrapene triunguis
CTGTGTGTCTGGCTTCGAGCTTCGCTAAGCCCCAGCGTGAGCAGAGAATCTCCTCTCACCCACCCGGAGGGGCACCTCTGCCTTCCCTGGGACCCAAATCGGGGGTGTTGGCACTTCTGCCTTTAAGCACCTGGATGCTCGTGCTCAGCCCAGTCTCGGGTATTTCTGTGGCTGCTGTCGCTGCAGTCTCTGAGCACCTTGTGACGATGCGGTTCTGGCGGAACCCAACTGAGAGTGCCAACTCAGGACACATTGCTCTAATAGGGCAGTTACAGCCCAAGGCTGGGGTTTTTTCCACCTCTAAGGCAAACCAAACCAGCCAGACTAGGAGGACTTCGGTCTCACCCCACTGGCTAACCGCAAGTCTCACAAGCAATCTCCTAAGACACTCCAGTTTCCCAGTATTACCACCAGTGCCACTCGTTATGGGGACAAATGATTATGAAAACCAATACCCCAGTAAAAGAAAAAGGTTCTCCTGATCCCAAAGGACCAAGCCCCAGTCCCAGGTCAATATACAAATCAGATCTTACCCACAAATCACGCTGTTGCCAATCCTTTAGAATCTAAAATCTAAAGGTTTATTCATAAAAGGAAAAAGATAGAGATGAGAGTTAGAATTGGTTAAATGGAATCAATTACATACAGTAATGGCAAAGTTCTTGGTTCAGGCTTGCAGCAGCGATAGAATAAACTGCAGGTTCAAATCAAGTCTCTGGAATACATCCCCCGCTGGGATGGGTCCTCAGTCCTTTGTTCAAAGCTTCAGCTTGTAGCAAAGTTCCTCCAGAGGTATGAAGCAGGATTGAAGACAAGATGGAGATGAGGCATCAGCCTTATATAGTCTTTTCCAGGTGTAAGAACACCTCTTTGTTCTCACTGTGGAAAATTACAGCAAAATGGGGCCTGGAGTCACATGGGCCAGTCCCTGCATACTTTGCTGAGTCTGAAGGCATATTTGCCTTCTCTCAATGAGTCCATTGTATAGCTGATGGTCCTTAATGGGCCATCAAGCAGGCTAGGCAGAGCTAATCCCAGTTTGTCTGGGATGTCACCCAGAAGCATAGCATAAGTTTGTCATACAGACAGTATAGAGCCATAATAATAACTTCAACTACAAAACTGATACACACATATAGACAGCCTAATCATAACCAGTAAACCATAACCTTGTCTTAGACACCCCATTTGACCCCCTTTATACAAGATTTGGGTGCCACTACAGGACCTTGATTGCAACAATGATCTATATGGTCCCAGTTTATGTCAATAACGTCACACACCTCCAGTGAATTTATCCTCACAACACACTGGTACAGACGGGAAACTGAGGCACAGAGACCTAGTGAGTCACCCAAAGCCATGTAACAGGGAACTGAACCACTGGGCCGGGGTGCGCAGGGCAGCGCTGGCAGTTCTGCAGGTGCCCGGTGTCTCCTACCCTGCTTCTTCCCGACCTGTGTCTCGAATGGGGCCTGCTCACTGTGCACAGGTGAGCAAGAGATCGCCTTCTGGTGGCTGGGGAAGGGCAGGAGAGAG
>NW_020716466.1:0-1274 GCF_002925995.2 Terrapene triunguis
CAATCCTAACATATTGTAACATGATTAGCTAACCAATTATATCCCACTGTGACGTTGTGCAGTCTATATGGTTTTATAAAAATATAAGTGAATATAATGTAACTGGGATAGTTTTATAAAAATTTGACAATAAGTGAATATAATGCAACTGGGATATGCTTCGTGCAAAAGGTCTCTTGTAAGGTATCATTACAAAGTGCATAATCTACTGAGTATGATCATCTGATTTGTATAAATGTACCACTCTTGTATCTAAAACTAGAAATATAAAATGTAACTCTGAGGGCCTATTGTAATTATGTAAAGTGTGGGCCATTAATGATGGTTTGGAATCTTGATGACTCCCATTGTCTGCAGATGGCTGTTTACCTGTGAGTCTCCCTGTATATGTGTGTGCTGGCAAGTGAGTAATGAAGTCTTGCAGTGACATGTGATCATGTCACCTGAACTGGAATCCATCTTTAACCTGGTGCTTTTCCAGTGAGGGGGGGTGAAAACCCAGAGGGACAAAGAGTTCCCGCCTTATGCAAAAGATATATAAAGGGGTGGAAGAGAACAGAGAAGGAGAGGAGCCATCATGGAGAAGCCCCTAGATAACACCTAAGCTGGAACAAAAGCTGTACCAGGGGAAAGAATTGTGCCCAGGCCTGGAAGGTGTCCAGTCTGAGAAAAACTTACTGAAGCATCTCTGAGGGTGAGATTATCTGTATTTAGTTTGATTAGGCATAGATTTGCGCATTTTATTTTATTTTGCTTGTGACTTACTTTGTTCTGTCTGTTACTACTTTGAACCACTTAAATCCTACTGTCTGTATTTAATAAAATCACTTTTTATTTAGTAATTTACTCAGAGTATGTATTAATACCTGGGGGAGCAAACAGCTGTGCATATCTCTCTATCAGTGTTATAGAGGGCGAACAATTTATGAGTTTGCCCTGCATAAGCTTTATGCAGGGTAAAACGGATTTATCTGGGTTTAGACCCCATTGGGAGTTGGGCATCTGAGTGCTAAAGACAAGCACACTCCTGTGAGCTGTTTTTGGGTAAACTTGCAGTTTTGGGACAAGTAATTCAGACCCTGGGTCTGTGTTGAAGGGGACTGGAGTGTCTAATTCAGCAAGACGGGGTGCTGGAGTCCTGAGCTGGCAGGGAAAACAGAAGCAGGGGTAGTCTTGGCACATCGGGTGGCAGCTCCCAAGGGGGTTTCTGTGATCCAACCCGTCACACCCACCACCTTAATTAGTTTACACCCAGCAAAATTAATTATACAGCA
>NW_020716467.1:0-1324 GCF_002925995.2 Terrapene triunguis
GGCCCTCACAGATCCTTGCAAGAGGAGTGGATGGAGAAGGAGGAATGTAGGGTTACTATATCTGAACTTTCAAAAAAGAGAACACTCCATTGGGGGGGGGGGTAGCCCTGCCCCCTAGCCACTCCCTCCCACTTCCCGCCCCCTGACAGCCCCCCCAGAACCCCCGACCCATCTAACCCCCCCCCTGCTCCCTGACCCTGACTGTCCCAACCCCTCTCCACACCCCTGCCCCCCTGACAGCCCCCCCGAACTCCCGACCCATCCACCCCCTCCGCTCCCTGTCCTCTGACTGCCCCCCTTCTCCAACTCCCCGGCCCCCTTACCGTGCCGCTCAGCTTAGAGCAGGTGTCTGGCTCCGTGCCCCAAGGAGAGCCCCACCCCGCCCGAGCGCTGCCGAGCGGCGTGCTGAGGCTGTGGAGGAGGGGGGTAGCGAGGAAGGGGCTCTGGCCGCCGCTGCCAGTCCCACCGCCGCGTTCCCTCACAGGCACACAGCCCCCCAGCGCTGCCGGGCGGCGTGCTAAGGCTGCAGGGGATGGGGGGAGCCGGGAAGGGGTTTTGGCTGCCGAGGCCCCAATGCGAGTGGTGCTCGGCTGCCCTGTCAGCCGCTTTTCGGTTGATAAATAGCCGACCGGGGGGAAATCCTGGACACTTTTAGATTTTTAGAAATCCCACCCGGATGGCTATTTAAAGAGCGAAAAGCCGGACATGTCTGGGGAAATCCGGACGTATGGTAACCCTAAGGCATGGAGGGGACAGGATCACACGACTAAGCGATTGTCTCCCTTGTTGTTAGATGCAGATTTCACCTCAGGCCCTAAACCCCTGTCTATGACCCTTTTCAAATCCACAGGCCAACTGCCCCCCACCCCGCAAACATCTCCCAGTGTAAAACAACAGCCACAGTTTATGCAGGACCTCCATATAAACCACAACTGCACTCGGGTGCCCCCCCCCCCACTGCCGGTGTTTAACTGACAAACTGTGTCCAGGAAGCGCACCCACATATCACCTTAATATCAAATTCCATTTGACGGATCAGCATCCAGACAAATAGCACCCTCGGGTCACGTCTACACTAACAAGCTGGCACAGGTGTACCGATCCAGCCATGCCGCTGTAAGATCCCTCGTGTAGTCAGCGAGAGCTCTTCTGTTGACATAATAAAACCACCTCAACGAGCGTAGCGGGAGGGTGTCTCCCGCCGACAGAGGGCTGTGCACATGAGCATTTATGCCAGCAAAACTTCTGTCGCTCAGAGGTGTGAATAAAACACCCCCCGAGTGATAAAAGTTTTGCCGACGTAAGTGCTCGTGTAGACGTGGCC
>NW_020716468.1:0-288 GCF_002925995.2 Terrapene triunguis
GGGGGTGCAAGAGTCAGGATGTGGGGGTGTGCGTGGGCTGGGTATGTGGGGGGGTGCAAGAGTCAGGGCAGAGGGCTGGGGGCATGTGAGAGGGGGGTGCAGGTGTCAGGGCAGAGGGGGCTGGGTATGTGTGGGGTGCCAGAGTCAGGGCTGTGGTCGTGGGGATGTGAAGGGGTCAAGCAGAGGGCTGGGTGTGTATGAGGGGGTACAGGGCTCAGGGCACGGGCCTGGGTGTTGTGCGGGGCTGCGGGACTCAGGGCAGAGGGCTGGGTGTGTGTGAGGGGGGGG
>NW_020716468.1:388-1050 GCF_002925995.2 Terrapene triunguis
GGGGGGGATATGCCCCTATTCCACCCACCCACCCCCCTTCCCCAAGGCCCTGCCCCGGCTTCTTCTCCTCAGACCCCGGGACTCCCATGCCCCATCCAACCCCCCCTGCTCCCTGACTGCCCCCTCCAGAGACCCCCTGCCCCTAACCACCCCGCCCGGGATCCCACCCCCATTGAACCCACCCTGCTCCCTGTCCCCTGACTGCCCCCACCCCTTATCCAACCCCCCCGGCCCTGGACCCCTTACCATGAGGCTCCTAGCAGCATGTTCTGCTCCGCGCAGAGCCAGACACGCTGCCCCGTGGGATCGCACAGCCCCGGCCCCCAGAGCGCTGCGCGTGCGGTGGCATGGCTCCAGGGGAGGGAGGAAGGTGAGGGAGGGGCCGGCGGCTTGCTGCGCTCAGCCGGGCGCTCCGGCCCGGGAGCGCGGACCCCGCGGCTTGCCGCGCCGGGAGAGTGGGGCCATTTGCCCACCCCTGCATTAGGGTGTGCCTGGGCACACCTCCGGCGCGCGGCTATGCCCCTCCCCCCCCCCCCGCCCCGCGGGGAGAGCGAAGGGCGGAGAAGAGCAGGCCGGGCCGGGCTGGGCAGGATTTTTAATGGCACGCTGCTCCGGCAGGCAGCAGCGTGCCATTAAAAATCAGCTCGCGTGCTGTCTTTGGC
>NW_020716469.1:0-1173 GCF_002925995.2 Terrapene triunguis
TAGAAATCAGTGGGAGTTAAATGTCTAAATACTTTTGCAAATCCCACTCTCTGGGTCCTGGCCTCCCCATCTGTAAAATGAGGGTGGTCATTCCATGTCTTGGAGGGGTGTTAGAGGAGCCCAGATACTGCAGTGATGAGCATAGAAAAAGCCTATAAATAAATATAAGCGGAAGCATCAGAGATGAGACCGTGGAGGGGGTGAGCTGGTGCTCTGGTACTGAGAATTCTCCTCGGGTGCATAGCTGGTGGGTCTTGCTCAGGAGCTAACTGATCGCCGTATGCAGGCTTGGGAAGGAATTTTCTCTTACGTCATATTGGCAGGGATCTTGGGAGGCTTTTGTCTTCTTCTGCAGCATGGGGGTGTGGATCCGCTGCTGGGACCATCTGGGTGTATCTCACTTAATCAACCTCCAGCCATTGCAGGGGCCTTGGGCATGGGTGCACCTCGGTCCGTCCTGTTCTCTGGCGGTGGAGTTGATCTCCTGAGGGCTGTAACGCTTTGGTATAATTCTGGTGGGTATGGGGGTGCTGGGGGGCCTGTGAGATACAAGAGGTCAGACTAGACGGTCTGGTGGTCCCTTCTGGTCTTGAACTCCATGACAAACGATTGACATTCCTTGGTGAGTTCTCTCCCCACAACGGAACTTGGGCGGCTCCAAACTCTGGTCCCGCATGGGGAGCATCCCAAGTCGCGTGCCGTTGAATGGGAGGTGAGCAGCAGCAGCCTGCTTGGGCCAGGCATCAGCGAGTCCTAGGCCTGGCCTACACTACGACTTTAATTCGGATTTAGCAGTGTTAATCCGAATTAACCCTTCACCCGTCCACACTACAGAGCCAGTTAATTCGAATTAAAGGGCACTTAAAATCGATTTCTGTACTCCACCTCGACGAGCGGAGTAGCGCCAAAATCGATTTTGTTAATTCGAATTAGGGTTAGTGTGGCCGCACACCACCGAATTAATGTGGTTAAATTAATGGGGTAGTGTGGCCGCACACCACCGAATTAATGTGGTTAAAAACCGAATTAATGTGCTTAGTGTGGCCGCGCACAATCGAATTTATACAACCTGTTTCCCAAATTCGAATTATCTAAATTCGGATTAATCCCGTAGTGTAGACATACCCCTAGTCACGATGGTCCCAAAGCACCGAAACAGGTACTTTAAGAGTC
>NW_020716470.1:0-1007 GCF_002925995.2 Terrapene triunguis
ATTGATTGTGTCTAATTTGCATATCAATTCGAGTTCAGCAGTTTCTCGTTGGAGTCTGTTTTTGAAGCTTTTCTGTTGTAAAATAGCCACTCGTAGGTCTGTCATTGAATGACCAGACAGGTTAAAGTGTTCTCCCACTGGTCCATTTCCTGGACACTACTGTGCTAATAAGTGATGGTCACATAAATACCACCCTATACCGGAAAACTACTGACCGCTATACTTACCTACATGCCTCTAGCTTCCATCCAGGACACACCACAAGAGCCATTGTCTACAGCCAAGCTCTAAGATACAACCGCATTTGCTCCAATCCCTCAGACAGAGACAAGCACCTACAAGATCTCTATCAAGCATTCTTAAAACTACAATACCCACCTGCTGAAGTGAAAAAACAGATTGACAGAGCCAACAAAGAAAATAACAGAATACCACTAGCTGTCACCTTCAGTCCCCAACTAAAACCTCTCCAGTGCATCATCAAAGATCTACAACCTATCCTGAAAGATGATCCCTCACTCTCACAGATCTTGGGAGACAGACCTGTCCTCGCTTACAGACAACCCCCCAACCTGAAGCAAATACTCACCAGCAACCACACATCACTGAACAAAAACACTGACCCAGGAACCTATCCTTGCAACAAAGCCCGATGCCAACTCTGTCCACATATCTATTCAAGTGACATCATCATAGGACCTAATCACATCAGCCATACCATCAGGGGCTCATTCACCTGCACATCTACCAATGTGATATATGCCTTCATGTGCCAGCAATGCCCCTCTGCCATGTACATTGGCCAGTCTCTACGCAAAAGAATTAATGGACACAAATCTGACATCAGGAATCATAATACTCAAAAACCATTGGGAGAACACTTTAACCTGTCTAGTCATTCAATGTCAGACCTGCGGGTGGCTATTTTATAACAGAAAAGCTTCAAAAACAGACTCCAATGAGAAACTGCTGAACTCGAATTGATATGCAAATTAGACACAATCAAT